>NC_135718.1:77636930-77839849 GCF_964656455.1 Halichoerus grypus
TAAGTGTGATGTTAGATTCCCTGGAGACTTCCAGGATTTAAAAGAACACTGAGGGGCGCCTGGGTGGCTCAGTCATTACGTGTCTGCCTTCGGCTCAGGTCATGATCTCAGGGTTCTGGGATGGAGCCCCGAGTAGGGCTCCCTGCTCAGCGGGGAGTCTGCTTCTCCCTCTCCCTCTGCCCCTCCCCCTGCTTGTGCTCTCTCTCTGTCAAATAAATAAATAAAATCGTCTAGAAAAAATAAAATAAAAACACTGAATTGGCTCCTTTGTAAAGTGAAATTTCTTAATGTGGCTACTTAATGATTTATCGTTCATTATTTCAGACATGAATATCACTGAGTAGTCCTCAGGCTTTATCCCCGTGCATTTTGAATCAAAAACAGTGTGATCAGTGTGTAGCTCCAGAGAAGAATAAACAGCGAAAATGTGAAATACATCATCTGAAACCTAATGTTGCTTCAAACTGTAAGTCATCCTAAACATGAAAGATGGGTGCTGGCCTAGAGCTGGGGACACAGCTAAAGTGACACCCAGTCACCCAAGGTGACACTTTTTCCTAAATGCTTCACCTCTATCAGCAGCCTCCCAAAAGAAAATTTTTTTAAAGATTTTATTTATTTATTTGAGAGAGAGAGAGAGAGCACAGGGGGCAGAAGGAGAGGGAGAAGCAGACTCCCCACTGAGCTTGGAGACCGACTCGGAACTTGATCCCAAGACCCTGGGACCATGACCTGAGCCGGAGGCAGACGCTTCACCAACTGAGCCACCCAGGCGCCCCTCAAGCAACAATTGTAAGTTCTGTTGTGTTTAAATATATTTGAGCACAGCCACCCTTGAGGCTCTTAAAAGGGGTAGTTAGCCTCTGACCAACTCTGACCAACTCTGACTAATATATATGGAGAGAACCCATAAAACAAACACACTTTCGGTTGTTTGCCCAGTAATGGGTATTTGACCTACTCCCCACCCTTCCCTAACACCAGCACAAATGGTGTTTGAAGAGCAAAGCAAATTCCATTTTGATTCGAAGCGTCGTCTGATGCACTTTGACTAATGTTCCAAATTTTAGAGAGCAGCTGCACCATGGAGATCTTCTCAAACAGCTCTTGAGTTGGCCATTATTCCACTAATACAGTAATATTTCAATCTACATAGAAAACACAAAGGCACTGTGGGGCCAGCTAAGAGGAAGAAAGAGTTACCCTGTACACACTATGGGAACCAATGGCCAGAACCAAGAGCTGAAAAAAAGGTATGGTGGCTTTCCTTAGTCCTTTGTCTCACACCCAATCTGAAGATCATGCTCTTTAAATTTGACAATGCACTGCACATCAAAAGTGTAAAATTTTCATATACACTGACCCAGGAGTTCCCCTTAAATAAACTTATCTTAGAGAAATAGCCAAAGATACACATCAAGGTGTAGCCACAGAGATGTTCATTATGGCATTATTTTCTCAGTGAAACATTGAAAAAGTCATAGAAACCCAACAATAGGTGTGTAAGCTTCCTACTGCTGTTGTAATTAACACATTACAACCGGCTCAGGGGCTGCAGCAACCCAAGTTCATTATCTCGCAGCGGGCTTGGAGGCTTCTCTGCTTTGAGTCTCACGGAGCTAAGGTCAAGGTGTCAGCTGGGCTGTACTCTCTCCTGGGGGTTGTAGGGGAGCATCGGTCCCAGTTTCCTGGCCATCGCAAAACTGAGCTCCTCATTTTGTTGCAGGCTCTCAGCTAAGGGCAGTCCCAGACTCTAGAAACCACTCACATCTGCTGGTCCATGGCTCCCATCCTCCGTGTTCCAAGCCAGCAATTGTGGGGCCAGTCCACGCCCCACATCTCTGTGACCTGGGTTTCTGCCTCCCTCTTGCACCAGGAAGTACCCATGTGATTACATTGGGCCAGCAGACAACCCAAGATAATCTCCCTATCTGAAGTTGGCAACCTTAATTCCATCTGTAAAATTCCTTTTGTGGTGTCATGTCAGTCACAGATCCCAGGGATCAGAACATGTCAATCTTTGGGGGTCTCTACCATGATAGGTCTCAGTTGAGTAAAGCGTGGGACATGCATGAACCAAAATGGAATATAAATAAAAGTAATGGTGTTGAGAAATATTCAATGGCATGGACAAATGCTAAGTGAAATATCACATTGAAAAACATTGAAATAGAAGAAATGCAGGCTCCCCAATTGTACGGATGGTTTCAGCCCATTTTTTATAGAGTAAAAATAATCTATAATTGGATATGTCTAAATATCAATCTGTACCTCTAAATCTATTCATCTATTCAATATTTACAAATCTATCGAGGTGGAAAGGTCTACTCCAAAATGTGGAGTGGTTATTTGAGGAGGGGGTGAATTTCTTTAGATTAAGATCTTTTTTTTGAATTTACATAAATGATTAAGTATCGCTTCTCTAACACACACACATAAAATTTTTAAAATTAAACCTTTCTCTTACAAGTATAGAGCCCTTTGGCCACACAACGGACCCAACCACAACACCAAAATCTGTTTCTTCCAGTGATATTCTCATTCTCATGGGACTGAACTGGGTTCCCACATGACAACCCCAATCCCTGGCAGCCTGCCCTAATTCTGAGAAATCCAGTATCTTTAGCCCAGTGGCCCAGTAGCTATTAAACCAAGTTACAAGAAAAGAACCTCTCTGACTCTCTTCAGCTGCAATAATATATTGTCTCATGTCATCTCTGAGAAATCTTCTGACATGGTGCCGCCTGAAACATCCATATGTCAACGTTGGGTTTGGTTTAAATTTCAGATAGCTAAAAATAAGTCTTTCTCCTCCTTTTGGTTTTAAAGTGTAAGCAGATCTAGTTTTTGATGTACAAAGCTTATAAACGAAACAATTTGCTGTCCCCACCCAGAGACAGCTAATGCAGCCCCAGAAAGAAGGGTCTATCTTTAACAGTTTACTCTACGTTCCAATGTGGTTTCCGTAAGAACATACTGTATACAAACTTTGTTCCTAAGGTTATTTCTGCTGGTGCCAAATTGACTTCAATTCACAAAAATCATGTGGTGCATTCCCATGTAACTTGGATGTTCTGTTCTAAAGAAAACAGAGGGTTTTTTATCCCCTTCAGCAACCATTCCTGTTTATGGAAGATCCGCTTGCACCCTGGGGATCATACTTAGAATCAGCCTCCAAATGTGGGCTTCATTCTTAGAAGACCTGGCATAGACTTTGATCCCTACCTAAGATGAGACAGCAGACAGTGTCCTAGCAGATCGGTGGCACAGCTTTGAGCATGATGGTTGAAAGTGTGGGCTCTCCCTCCTACCAAAATCCTTGGGGCAACAACCTCCTTGTGTCTGAATCTTGTCTCTGGCCTTTACCAGCTGTGTTACCAGGGACCGGTTATTCAACCTCTGCATGCTCCGATTTATACAGTGAATGTAACAATACTGTGTACATTCTAGAACTGTTGTGAGGTTTAGATGAATTAAACATACAAAGTACTCAAAACACCGCCAGGTCCATGTGATCAATAGCACTTGCCACAGAGGCATGTAAGGAGACAGCAGTATCTTGAATGTTATTGATCATTCATAAGAAAGAGAGAAAGAGGAAGGAAGGGATGAAGGAAGGAAGGAAGGAAGGAAGGAAGGAAGGAAGGAAGGAAGGAAGGAAGGAAGGATCTTCAAGAGAATGAAGACCATGTACAAACAGTGTAAGAAGCTAAAATTCTGCTAATTAGCCAGGCACCCCTTTGCCCCAGGACCTTTCAACTGGCTTCCCCCACCCCCTGCCCCACCGGGTGCTTCCTTCCTGAAACACCTGTGTAGTCCATTCTCTTACCCCCTTTAGAACTTTGCAGTGATAACTTCTCCATGCAGCCCACCCTGATCATCCCATTTAAAATTCTACACCGCCCCCAATCCAGCCCTCCCCAAGCCCCTCACCTGTTTTCTTTTCTTCTACTGCATTTTTAACATTCTGTATAATATATTTATTGCATTTACTGTTCTGTAAGTCCCAGAAAGACACAGATTCTGTCTGTTCCTTCTTGCTACATCTTCTGCACTTCAGTAGCCCCTGACGTGTAGCTGATGCTCTGTAAGCATTTGTCCCATGAGTGGACGCCCACCTACCTTCTAGGGTGGAGGTTTTGGCTAAAAAGGAGTGAGCATTGCAAGGCTTCGGCTCAGAGCTCCCTGAGCAACCTGTTGAAAATCCCACTGGGGGCACAACGTCATGGGAGCTTCCCTTGACTCGTCCCCAGTGCAGGTTCTAAAGACAGCAAGTGACACAAAGCAGCGGGCTGGGCGCTGGATGCCACGCTCCAGCCCCATGGCCGCCTCTCCCTAGCAGATTGGTTCAACCATCCCTGAACCTAAAGGGAACCCAGCGACTAGTCCAGGCTCCTTTGGATATAAAATGTCCATGTTTCTGTGAGTAGGTTGGGGAAATAAGCAATTGGATCAGCATTTATTTAATGCCTATCTGCTCAGACAGCTTCATTTGCCCTTCATCAAAGCTTCTGACAGTCCACCCAGAGGCAGCAAAGCAAGTTCTATTGTCCATTTACTCCTAGCTACAGCATCTGGGTGACTTACATAGAAAGATGGTGCCAAGAATCCGAAGAAATGTTAATGATTATCTTGCATAATATCTCTCAAGAAACCCATAGCAGAATTTTCCCAGTTTAGTCCAGTGACTGACAAATTGAGAAATAAGTATCTTTTGCATTTCTCTTGATTTAAAAGTGATCGGATTCATTTTCCTGTTCGGGGGAGAAAAATAAATGTGTTTTGGCCTCTCTTCCTTGCCTTGACAGATGTAAAATATTGGCTTATAAGCCATAATGTCAGAGAGGGGCCATCTAAAATTCACCCCATCTTTGGGCGGAGAGAGAACCAGCTTTTGGCTGTGGGGGAAATATTAGCATTTCCACTTCCTGTCTAGGTTTTCTGGTCTGTTCTGGGAAGTGGATGGCCCACAGATCTGGATCTTATCTTCTCTCCTCATCGGCCCCTTGAGATGTAGGTAAGATTTGGCTTGAATCCTTAATTCAGAAGCCCTCCATGAGATCTCTGTGAATTCATGAGTTAGGCATGCTTTGGGTTACTGCTTTTGTTACTTAGAGTTCAACAAAATCAGAGTTTATTCTCTCTCAGTAATGCTGCAGAGGCTGGTAGACCAGGCGACTGGTCCAGCCCCGGCCACCACACCTGCTTCCCGGACCGCAGAGAGAGGAGAGTGGCACAGAGCGCGTGCCCTCACCTGACAAAGGCACATGCCGAGAGCGACGTGCATCTCTCTTGTGGCCTGGAACTTACCACACTGCACAACTAGCCACAAAAGATGCTTGGCATTGGAGTCATTAGCTGGGCCATCCACAAAAGGGAAATTCCATCCGTAAAGTTAGGGAAAGGACAGAGGATGGAGAGCACCCACAGTCTCCGCCACCGCACGCCTGTCCAGCCCCTTGAATATCCACTCACACCTTCTTCCCACAACAGCATGGGACAGACTTGCCCCATCCCTGTAGGGTTCGAGCCCATGTCCCTTCGGGGCACCGTATCCAGCTCTAAGTCTGGGCTCTCCAGAGAGGAGCAGTATTCTCCATAGTCCGGGGTCTAGTGGAGCACTCTTTGCCCCTTGCCCATGCACACACCCCTGGCACAATGATGGGGCCCAACCTGCAGAGGAACTGCCGGGTAAAACTCCCAGTAGAAAAGGGAAGATGGGAAAACACAGCACTCACTTGTCCATAGCGATGACCAAAGTTCCCCTCCTCTGACTGAATAAATTTCCTTGATTCGATCCTGCCTCTGCCCATGGAGACCTTCTTCCTTCTCCATTCTTCTCACTTGTCACATCTGAAGTGAGTGTTGAAGAGCAGACCTTCCTTGGGAGCTCTACAGCATTGGCAGTGCGCTTCCTGCTTGGGGCGTATTTGGGGGATTAGGGTTTTAGGGATGGAAGAATTACAGGCTTCTGGCTATTTGGTTCCAGTTGGTTCCATGTGGATGTAACTACAGCCAAAGAGCTTATCCAAATAGAGTTTCTTTTTTTTAACTGATCTTATATTTACTCCTCTTTATTTTCAACCTCTCTCTCTCCTTCCCTCCTTCCTCCCTCCCTCCCTTCTTCCCTCCCTCCCTCCCTCTCTCTCTCTCTCTCTCCCTCTGCCCCTCTCTCTTTCTCCCTCTCCCCCTCTTTCTGATTCATTGTAGCTCCCTTGGGATTATCTGAAACAATAGGTTTGAGTAGGAAGACAATGTTCTTAATCTGATTTTTGCTTCCAACTTAGCTCCCACTATCTGAACCACAAGTGTTAGTGGGAAGTGACTGGGGAGATCTTGGGTCTATAACATTATCGTCTGCTAAAGCAGCCCCTTTAGAATATGAGTCACTTTTTGTCATTCGCCTGAAGTCATCAATCTAAAAGCATCAAGAAACTTCTAGGACACATGCCCGTTCCAGTTTTCCCAACCAGTTTCACTAAAGTTTCTGGATCTAGCACCATACATTTTGCCTTCCAAGATTTTATTACAGACAATTTTTCCAAATATTTTTCCATGGCATAACAAGAATAACCAGATTTCCAGTTTGCAGTGTTTTTCTTTGCTTCCTGCTACCCAGCACTAAGCCACTTAGATTTTGGTTATGTTACAGCAACACCCCACTTCTGATAGCCAATTCTTTGTTAGGTAGGATACGGCCTAAGCTGCTGTCACAATGACCCCCCAGTACAGTGGCTTAAACAAGACAGATATATTACATTTTAGTGATTTTAAAATACATTTTTTTTTACTTCTGAACAATTCTAAAAAGGGAGTGTGTTTTATAATCAATAGCATCTTAGCATTGCATCATAGCTTAATTGGTTATGTGTGTTCTTCTTCTTAAGACTATATAAAATAATAGTGCTCTGCAATTTATGACATCTCAGATGGGGTTTTTCACTCCTACCACAGTCCAGACATTGACAACCCAGGACTGGTAGGACAGCTTCATCATCCTCAACATGTGACTGCCCTATTTAGGTCCAAGGTGGCTGCTCCATCACTTACTAGCCAGCAAAAATGGGGAAAGAGTCAGGGAAGTCAGGAAGTGCACGTTCATTCTTTTCAAAGACACAACCTAGAAGTCATCCCTAGCATTTCTACCCTGTCCACCAGCCCCCTATGTCCCCTTCTCTCACCTCGCCCCCTCTCTGCATACCTTCTCTCTCTCACTCACTTATCCCACTCACAGCCCATATCCACTGTAAAAATTTACTTATTTATTTTAGAGAGGGAGAGACAGTGAGGGGAGGGGAGAGGGAGAGGAGGAGAGAGAAGCTCAAGAAGAATCCGAGCTGAAGACAGAGCCCGATGTGAAGCTCGATCTCACCACTCTGAGATCATGATCTGAGCCGAAACCAAGAGTTGGACGCTTAACCGATGGAGCCACCCAGGCCCCTCAGCCTATATCCAACGTAAAGCAGCCTTTCTCTCTTTTCCCTGCCCTCCAACCCTGTGAACCCATGCCTCAGAGTTTCACCTTTAACACAAGCAAGAACTTTTCCTAAATAAAGATCGATTCCCTCCTTAGAAGGAACTCTGGCGGAGCCAACTGTAAAGGCAGTAATATTATCATGCTGCTTCAGGAAGCTGTCAGGGGACCCAAGGAAAGATAGAGAAATCAAGGCCAGATGCCTAAAATCCCGCCAGATGTCACCTGACACAAATCTAACGCGGAGAAAGTGGGATGCAGCAAATCCATAGAGCTGAGCATCATCTTAACACTCTGTGAGTTGGTTCGAGAACAAGTCCGTAAAATGGTATTTATTTGCTGCCTTGTTAGCTCTCTGACAAAATCATCTTCTATATTTGCCTACCAGTGTCCTCATGAAGGTCTTTAACAATATTACCACCATCTACACATCAGTGAAGGTATCTGCTCCGTTGTGAAATGTGTGTAGTTCCCCTTCCGACGCCAGTAATGAGCTATCAGGGAGCCCCCAGCCTCAGAAGGTGGCCATTTCTCTTTCCCTCGTCTTCCTAGTGCCGATACCAGCTCTTCAGAGAGTCTCTTCCCTGGTGCTAGGGATCTGCTGCTCATATTCCCTTCCTCCACATTTAACTGGAACTGAAAACATGTCAGTCAGAGCTGGCATGAATATGCACAAGATCCCTCCAGCGTGGGGCCTGATGTTATCAATGGTTTCCATCCGGCTTTCCCGGCATCTGCAGCTCACTACCATGCTTGGAAGTGCCGAGTGGGACAGCTCTCAGATCATGCCAGCATCCTGGCATGGACATGGTGGGTTCTAGCATTTTCCAACAGTCATGGGTAACGCGGGGCATCAGAGGGGTGCTGAGAGACCAGTGGCCGTGTGCCATTCATTGTCAGCCTTCAGGTTTGGGTCAGTTCCTGGGAGTTTGGGTCAGTTCCTGTAATGGTTGAATCACACTGGTGACAGCCCCTTCTAATAAGAAGTAGGCTTTTAGGTTTTGCTTTCATGGAATTATATGGGAATGCCTCATATGGTCGAGAGCCGGAAGCTCTGCACGCCTATATTTAAATGCTGAGAGTAATTCCCGCTCACGCTAACTCCGTCCAGATGTGGATACTCTGTGCCCATGTAAATTAGATGGCTTTCTTTCTTTTCGGCCTTGTCGAGAATCTGCACTCTGACTCACACAGGGAAAAAAAAAAAAAAAATGGAAAGAATGTGCGGGAACTACACACAAGACATGCTATTTTAATAGTACGAGCTCTGTTGAAGGGAAAATCAGGGCTTTTGTGCTGCAAACAAGAGCATTTGCATTTCGAGGGGCTAGACACTATTGCTCAGTAAGAACCGAGGATGGCCTTTCCGTGGTGCTGGATGTCAACTCTCCCCATAGTCTGCCTTCTGGTTTGGGTTCTAAGTATTCTTGACTAGGAGCCACATCTGTTCTCTGCCCCCAGCCTTGCTGCGGTGATTTTCTAAAAGGGAAGAATTATTTTGAGATAATGGGCCCTCTGTAGTGCCTACGGCATTTTCCATTCTCTTCCTCTCTCTCAAGTAGTGAGCTACAGTCAGGCGAATGTGGGCACCAGAAACGCCGAGCACAAAAAGCAATTCACATTGCGCATCATGCTTTGTGCTCCACAGAGTGTCTCCTTTAAAACGCATCCCACTAAAAGGCCCATTTTACTAAATTGGGCTCTTACAAAATGGAAAAAATAAGGAAGAGGAGGAAAAAAGGGCAACGCATCCCCTTTCTGCCATTCTCGAGTCATGACTGCTCTTGGGAGAAGCTTGTCCTGTGACAGCCAGAATTGAATTAATCGTCGTCCACCTTCACTCCAAACTCATCCTCTCTCCTTTGAGACAGCAGCGGGGAGAAGACCACAGATGGTGGAGGTGTCTGTGGGCCCCAGAAGTAAACACGCAGCCTTGTCACCGGGATGGCCTCCCAGCAGCTCCCTGAGTTCCTTCCTGCTCTGCTAGGAACCCAACCCCTGGTCCCCAGTTCGGATTCTGCCCCAGTCACAGACTACCACATCGGACGTGTGTGTTTATTTACCCTGAGCCCAATGTGAGGCCAAGAAATGGAATTCAGAGTAAATAGAATAAATCGCCACCGAAACTCACGTGTCATTGACCATAAATACCTTAGAACAATAAAACCAGGTTCTGCTGACCGAGCTCTTGGTGTTTACAAAGGGCTTTCTCGGGCAACATCACGTCTGATCCTTGCAGTCATTCCAGGAGGTAGGCAGGGCGACTTCACTCCCCGGGGTTGCCGGATGAGAAAAACGGAACATGGGGAGGAAGCTTAGCTCCCCAAGGTCTCCAGGCTGAGCTCGTCCTGAGAGGAAGAGAGGACCTCAGCCCAGGGCCTCTGGTTTTCAGCCCCTGGTTATTTCAGCCACATTGTAACTAGCCCCCCAGCCCCCCGAAGAAAGCATCTTCAACCTCTGATTGCCTAACTGGTTAGTGTCCCAAAGGGGGGGATTTTCAGTCCAGTGCTTATGTGGGAACAGGGAGACCAACTGTCCCCTTTTGCCTGGGACGCTCAATGCCACAGCCGCAGGTGGTCACCCTGGCAGGTGGGACTTCAGAGCGGGGGGGCCCCACCTCAGCCCTCCGCCCCCCTCAGTCAGCAAACACCATCCTCAGGCGCTGGGCATTATTGCCAGAGAACCTCTAGCCAATGCTTTCAGAAAGATGGAAGAATCCTTGGGGTTCCTGGGTGGCTCAGTGGGTTAAGAACCTGCCTTCAGCTCAAGTCATGATCTCAAGGTCCTGGGATTGAGTCCTGCATCGGGCTCCCTGCTCAGCGGGGAGTCTGCTTCTCCCCTCCCCAGCCCCGGCTCATGTCCTCACCCTCTTTCTCTCTCTCTCTCAAATAAATAAATCTTTAAAAAAAAAAAAAAGAAAAGAAAAAGAAAGATGAAGGAATTCAAAGGGCCTGATCTTTTGATGACCCGCAGAGGAATTCCTCAGCAGCCTCATCCAGCGAGGGCACTGGTCCCAGGCTGATTAAGGGAGCAGTGGCTTTGTTCCTCAGATGCCTCTGGAACCATCTGTCTGGCGGTCAGAGACCAGCCCTCCCACCTGGCTGGACAGAAGCCCTCGGAAACCGTGTGACCACAGGGCTGGGGGGTAGGGAGGCACGGGTGCCTTGAGTAGGAAGGAGAAAATGAGGGACTTGTTTGTGACTTCTCCCCCCAGTGACCTTGAGCTTTGTTTCGATGTTTGTGTCACTCTGCCAAAAAAGAGGTCTGATGTGGACGCTTTTACATAAGGTCTGTGCCCCAGATGCCCTCCTGCTCAAAACAGAACGGGGCCTCTATTCGCTCGGCGTCTGATGCCGGGGCCGGCCTGGTCCACTCACAGTACATCAGGCCAAATGTGGCAGCGTGGACCAAAGTCCTTAAAATGGGTCACATTCTTGGGCCCAGAAATTCTACTTCGGAGAATTTTAGCATAAGAAACAATCAGGGACGGCGTGCCTGGGTGACTCAGTCAGTTAAGCATCTGCCTTGGGCTCAGGTCATGATCTCAGAGTCCTGGGATCGAATCCCACATCAGGCTCCCTGCTCGGCAGGGAGCCTGTTTCTCCCTCCCTACCTTTGCCCCTCCCTCCTGCTTCTGTTCTCTCTCTCTCTCTCTCAAATAAATAAATAAATGAGAAAAAAGAAACAATCAGGGACATATAGGTTAATAATCTTACTAAGTTCATCACAGCAGGGATAGCATCTTGCCATGCTACATTTATTGCTGGGGGTTCAAGAAGGTCTGAGTATGTTTAGAGCATTGTCTGGACGTCCTGCAAGAGAGCCTGAGCTTAGCGGGGATCACCACTGGGGTGGAGAAGGAGCTGGGTTTGTCAGGGACACTGGTGGGGTGGCACAGAAGTCCACACCTGGGGCAGGGTGCCGGGGGGCAGGTAGGAGGGGCTGAAAAGCATCCTGGGAAACAGCTCAGCCAGAGGGAGCCAACCAGGCCTTGGTGTAAAGACTGGGACCTTAGAGGCTAAGGCAGGAGAAGGTGATTCCCTAGCATCAGCCACCACCCAGGACCTCGAGGCCTGTCTGAGGCCTAGGAGGAGGGAGGGCTAGGAGGGACAATCGAGTAATGTCACCGAACTGTGCCACACTCGGGGACCCACGGGACACTGTCGTGAATACTTTTGGGAGAAGGTAAGTCAGGTGAACGAAAGGGATGTTCCTCCCCCTCTGCCTCAGGAGGCTGCACAGCTTGGGTAGGACAAGGGGTCCGGCAGCCACTGGCCGGGCAAAGACTGTGCCCTGAGCAGTGAGAGAGGCTGCACTTCTGCTCAAGCCACGCAGAGGGGCCGCCTGGACGGCCAAGGCCACTGAGCCGCTGAGCATCGGAAGAGACAGGGAGGGGCACCGTGTGGGCACAGATGAGGTCAGCTTCCAGGGATGCGGAGAAAACCTCAGGCCCATTAAGGGGTGGGGCTGGAGTCGGGTCATCGGGATGAAACATCCTAATTTATAATGTGATACACCAACCATCCAACACAAGAGAGGGTTTATAGCAGGGCAGACACGGCCATTGCAGGAAATATTATGTTGGCATTAAAAATGATGTGCTGGGGGACGCCTGGGTGGCTCAGTCAGGTCATGATCCCCGGGTCCTGGGATCGAGTCCCGTATTGGGCTCCCTGCTCAGCAGGAAGCCTGCTTCTCCCTCTGCCCCTCCCTCCCATGTGTTCTCTCTCTCTCTCTCTCAAATAAATAAAATCTTTTAAAAAATGAAATAAAATAAAATATAAAATAAAAATGGTGTGCTGGTACAATATTTAATTACAAAAAATGATAATGATATATTAAGTGCATTATAAGTTTGGCAATGCTTATGTCTGTATGATACCATACACAAGTATTACACATGTAGACACACACAAATGTCCCAGACCTCACCAAATCGAAGTAACCATCTTCATTACCATTATCGTCATCGTTAAGTTTGTCTCCCTATCTCTCCTGTTAGAACCTTATCTATCTTGCTCGCCTTGATATTCTTAGAACCTAAAAGAATATTTGGCTCATGGTATGCACTTTATCGGGTAAATGGAGAGCCATCAAAACCCAGACTCCTGTCAGAATTCTTTCTAGAAATTGGGCCCTCTCAAAATATTCCCCAGTAATTTGGGGATCTCTCTGAAGGAATGTCTTATGTATTCCCACCGTGGATCAGGCTCAGCATCCTCCCAATTGTCCCTGTGCCAGTCCACCTGGCCACACCCTTTGACCCATGAAACACCAGTGTCATTGTTGCCTACAGTCAAAATGCTATCATCTGCACCAACGGCTCACTTCCAATCCTCGGAGAACCCAAATACCACTGAGTTTGATTCAGAGGTTGGAAAAATTTCCCCTCTCCAATCCTGTACCATATTTTGTCACTAGGGCCCAAAGCAGCTCTGCTTGGCCCAAAGACTGGCACTTTCTATTGAATAGTTCTGTGATCTGGGACCCTCATCCCTCCGACCACAGAAGTTGAAGTCCCAACAAAGGCTTGAGCAAGGGTGAGACACTCTGCTGTTCACACCAGCTTTTCTGCTTTTCTCCATCAATCCAAACTCTCCCCTCCTTCACCAACGGTAAAACAAAACTCTCTCTGTGCCATAATGTGCAAATAGATTCCCAGCGATGGGAGAGGCGGGGGTCTGCTTTTAGCACCAGCTGCGTCTGGTCCTCAGCTCAGCCCGTCCAACAAACCTCAAGGTGAGCGAGAGAGTGAGATGTTGGTACTCCAGGAGGCCCGTAACCAATAATTCTCACTCCTGCTGAGTTTTGCCCTAGGTTCCAGACAATCCAGAAGAGGAGGGCAGATGAAGACTCAGGTATCACCTTCACTGCTGCAAGGGCTGATCAACAAGTAGTTCTCATATGTTGGGGCATACATCTTCATGTGAAGGAACTTCCTAGTCCCGAACTCCTGGTCAGCCAGATTGAACCAGCCGGCCTCACCCAGATCTCCCACAAACCTACCACTGAGCTTGCTGCATGATGGAGAGCAAGCGGCCCACGTGTCATTGGCAAGAGCACCCTCAAGTATGCAAAGAGAAGGAGGAGCTGAGCTGTTCATACCCAGGTGCTTAATGCAATCTTTCTCAAGGCTCTTCCCCTGCTCCTCTTCCCTTGTATCATACCTACTTCTGTCCCGTGGATGTCCCGTGGAAGGAGAGCCCCACTGATCACATGGTGGGAAATAGCCGTGACGTTTTCTTCCTTGTGTCCTGCGAACCGCATCACTGTCTGGTTGTGTTTAGGAAGAGGGAGGGGTTCTCCTCCTAAAAGTCCAGACCACTTTCTTACAAGTCGATTCTTACAATCTCAATTCTTCCACTCTTGGCAAATGGCATTTATAATACCCAGGTGCTCTCCCAAACTTGCCTGTCTGGGAACACCCCACCTCCCCAGGAGTCAAGGCAGGGGTGGGATAAGAGCCGGTGTCATGACTAGAGAGCGTCCCTCAACACAGAAAGAAACAGCAGAAATAGGAAAAAAACTCCCCCTGACGACAGAGACAGAGCTATATGACAGACAAAGACCCCAGGTCAACAGTTGTTCTTCCTGGGTGCTAAAATTAAGGATGATTTCTACCTTCTTCTATGAATACATGGAAATGTGTGTGTGTGTATGTGTGTGTGTGTGTGTGTGTGTGTGAGATTTCCCATATTTTCTACAAATAGGTAATATACTTGAAATCAAACTGGAAAAGAAAAGTAATTGTTCAGGGTTATATTTCAAATAAAACAAACAAAGGAAAGAAAAGAGAGAAAAGCTCGCAGCCATCTCAGTTCCTGCCTGGAAGACACACAGACCATAACACCCAATGGCACTGCACCTGGATCATGGCGCCGCACCTGCCCACTTACATCATGGAAACGAACTTCCAGCCTCAATCTCTAGGAAGAGAGAGGCTCAGAAGTTTGCAGGCGAAGGACTAGAAATCCAACAAGAATACATTCAGTCGAGGCTCTCTGAAGTCATGACAAGGGTCCATTGACCCCCTCTAACCAGTTACTGGCCATCCCGAAGAGGAGAAAGGGGTTGACCAGACTGTAAAGCCACAGGGAAATGACTCTCAGGTATGAGGACGGGGGGAGGAGGAACCTAGAACAATACCTCAGAATCACAGAACACCAGAGCTGGGAGAATCCTTGGGGATGGGAGGGAATCTGGAGCTCAGCGTCCTACAATTACTGCTGAAGAAAACAGAGGGCTGGGTGAATGGATGAGGTTCCCACAGTTCTACAGTAGTATCAGGACATCTTCAACTTTCCTTCCCCCTTTTTTTCAGTGAGAAATTATAAATGCCATTTGCCAAGAGTGGAAGAATTGAGATTGTAAGAATCAACTTGTAAGAAAGTGGTCTGGACTTTTAGGAGGAGAACCCCTCCCTCTTCCTAAACACAACCAGACAGTGATGCGGTTCGCAGGACACAAGGAAGAAAACGTCACGGCTATTTCCCACCGTGTGATCGGTGGGGCTCTCCTTCCACGGGACATCCACGGGACAGAAGTAGGTATGATACAAGGGAAGAGGAGCAGGGGAAGAGCCTTGAGAAAGATTGCATTAAGCAGTGTTTTAAATGATTTCTGGCTGCAAATGTGTTTGTGAAATTGTGTCTCAAATACCTTTGGCCATAGAAATGTTACTTACCTATTATGCAGATTCATTTGGTTAATGCTGGGAGAGCAGGCCACCGCCTTGGGTAAAATCCGTTCTTTATTCAGAGCAACCACAACCAGGTTATCCACGGCTGTGGCCTTCAGTACAGAACCCTGAGTCTTCCCCAAGATAGTCAGAAACTCAACTCAGGTACGTATCTGTACCATAATCTTCCATTTGGGGATCACATGGCCGTTTGTTTTGTCTTGCTAATTTTCTTGCTTCATCATCTGTAATACCGAAATCTTTTTTCTTCCTCATTGTAAGAGATACAATGAAATATCTTCCTAAAACTTCAGCATTATTTTGACGATAAGTTTCTCTTTGGACGGACCATGGAACTAAGCCAAATGAAGCCAAAAAGAAATTCAGTAATGACTGACAGAAGATCCAAGGCAGGAAATAAATCAAATAACCTCAATTTGAACAATATCTGTTCAATCACTTCTAAATGATAGCACTGTAGGAATTAGCACTGAGCTATTGATTTTATGGGTTCTGTTGCTTTTATATTTCAAAAAAAAGAGAGATTTCTTTGTCAAATTAGAGTTTGAAAAGGTATCTGTCACTGGCATAAGCCATGGTGCCCTTAGATAGAAGTAGGTGGCAAATCAAATATAGATATGTAATCTTGTGGGCAGATCTGGCCCTGATGGGCTCTTTCTTAGCAGTTTCTAAATAACAATAAAGAAATAGACTAAAAATTGATCTAAATTATCATGAGGCTCTGCAGAGCCAACAGCTAAATCTAGACACAAAGGAAAGCCAAGGCCAAAGAGTTAAGACATACGTATGACGTAGAAACATTTGGTCAAGAATAGAGAGTGATTGCTGCTCAGGCCACTTCATGACAAAATGCTTTTCTTGGTTTCAAACCTATTTCTAGGGATGGGAATCTTCATGATGAAGGTGACTACAAATATATTTATAGCAGCCTTGCCGAAGTTCTTTAAAGACAAGGTCAAACTCAGGACATGCAGTCTTTGATATCAGATCCTTTTCTCCCTGCGAGAAAAATACCACAATCCCCCGCCCCCAAACTAAATCAGCAACGAGTGTCCAATAAGCAGAACCCAAGGCCAGTGAGCCCAGTGGCCGCAAACTGCTTTGCTCGGGTTCACGTGTAAACACACTTGAGATTAAACTCTGGCACATCTTCAATGGAAACAAGTAACAAACTCTTTCAATGTACATCTCTCCCTCCAAACAAATTTCAAGATTTTTGTATTGCGCTCCTTAGAATTTTTGCGTGTTCCTTAAATTCTCGTCGTCATCACTAAAGGACTGCTGGCCATGGTGGTCTGCGAACCTTCTATTTCATAAACAGGAGCCTGTCTTAACAAAATACTTTCTCGAGAGGCCGTAATTAAAGAAATATTTATCTTGAAAGTAGAAATGTCAAAAGCAGCATAATGAATTAATTTCTTAAATTCCTCTCCCCTGCTGTGAAAATTAGTCCACATTTGCTTTTTAGAAAGGGCTTTGATTTTGCCCCGGGCTGGAACAGAGTATGCACTGCATAGAGGCATGGAGGTGGTGACTCTTTAAAAGCTAGAGGTTGGGGGACACCTGGGTGGCTCAGTGGGTTAAGCATCTGCCTTCCACTCAGGTCATGATCACGAGGTCCTGGGATGGACCTGCTCTGCGGGAAGCCTGCTTCTCCCTCTCCCTCTGCCCCTCCCCCTGCTTGTGCTCTCTTTCTAAAAAATTAATAAATTAAAAAATAAATAAATAAAAGCTAGATGTTGAAATAATAGCTGTAAAAGAGGAGAGAACCCAGAAGAGGAAAAGAAGGGGTGGGGGGATTAAGTCCAAACCATGTTCCCTGTTCTTCCACATCCCCTTCCCCATTCAGGTTACATTCACAGATTCTAGATGTCTCCTGGACTTCAAGCTCTGGTCCCTTTCCATTTATAGAAAAAAAAAATTATTTTGAATTTACTATAAAGTGACAGTACTACTTGATAGCAGATATTCCATGTGACACTGGTGCATGTGTGGAACTTTGACAGGGGGACGCAGACAGGGAGAAGAACAAAGAGAGAGGAAGCAGAGCAAGAAAACCTGCCAATACTCTGGCAAAACCTTCTAAATTAAAAAAGAAAATCAGGGGTTCGTGAAGGGACTGGAGCTCCACAGCAAAGCTGAGAGCGGGTTTGGCGAGGAGGAACTTGGCACGAATCCCTCAGACCCCGGGGCTCTCAGACCAGGCTTCGTCCATGATGACGCAGAACACGGGAGCCATGTTGGGGAAATGGGGGCCAGCAGAGGTTCTGCTCCGTGGAGAAATCTGTAAACTCTCCTGGGAGTGACCCATGCAGCCTGCTGAGATGTTCACCTGTCCGGGGAGGGGCACTGTGGCAAAGGCCAAGGGGTAGCAAGTAACCATGAGCCCCCGTGAGCATGAGGGGACTAAGAGAAGAGAAAGAGAAAGCAGGACAAGCAGGAAATAGGCCTGGCGGGGAGGGTGCATTTGCAGGAAAGGGGCCCAAGTTGTGCTCACTTCTGGCTGCTTGGACATTGGAAGCTGGTGAGCCATTCCCCAAATTCCTGATCCTGGTGACCACCTCTAGAGGAAGATAGGACCTATCTTCATGTGTATGGACAATAATCTCCTTGGCCGGGCATTTTATTTGCTGCGATAAAGTGCCTTAAGCCTCTGCTTTCCATTAAACTGCAGCATGAATATTATGTATGATTTTAGGGTACTTGCATTCATGCAGGGACAAGGCAAAAGGCACAGTTACTGTGTTATGTAACACAGATAGGTTTCAAAACAACATATAAGCCATGCCCTTGTGTTTTGCAAAAGCAATCCCATTGAAACATAAAGAAGTTTATACAGTCTTCATCACTTTGTGAGCTGTTTTCATTTTGTTTGGTCCATGTCCCAAACCATATTTTGTTTTAGACTTCTGTTCATTTTCTTTTGTCTATAAAGAACAGCGTCGGGCTGAGTCTCAATTTCTTCAAACATTCTGGTTCACAGTGAATTACTGATTTGAGGAAAAGTCATGCTATCATCTGGATGTCTCTTTTGCTTCCTTGGTTCCAGCTGTGGGCTTTGTGCACACACCAGCTCCTCCCAACCTTGGTCTGAGGAGCAAGAGGATCGAGGGCAAGGCGGGAAGGAGCAGAACTTGGCGTGGTGGTCCTGGGTGGGGATGGTGAAGGTGGAGAGCCACGGCGTCCTGTCAAGACGGTGTTGCAAGAGGAACTGGCTGCCACAGTCAGAAGGATCCTCGCACATCAGAGGCTTGCATGATGGCGCTGGTAAAGGATTGGGGTCATCAGAGGTTTTGACCAATGGAAGTCAGAAGACGGTGAAAGTAGCATCGAGCATGTTTCACTGTAAACGCTTGGCTCTGAGCCTAGAGAGGAAACCATGCTGAGTGTTTGCAACATTAGTATAATATATTATATAGTAGGAAAAGAAGTAACTTATGCTTACGAGCTGCACGAACTTGGGTAAAACTGAGATACTCTCAGACCGAGTCACACAGCCGGGCAAAGATGAGTAGAATCAACTGTTGGAAGGAAGCTGAAGATCGTTCCCTTGCTTCCATGCAGAGCAAGCACCCGGGGAAACAGTGATATTTCTTATCACTTCCCCAGTGATGAGAAATAAAGGAGGGACAGTATGGATGCTTCCTTAGCGAAGATTTTGGGGAAGCATTTCTCCCTGGTGAGGATCAGGCCAAAACTGGTGATATGTCAAAAACAGGGATGGCAAAGGCTCAGATCCCAGTGATGATCCCCAAGATCCCGTAGTCAGAGAGGCCCACGGTCCAGAGCTATCAGAAACAACATGAGAGGCTGGTAGGGTCTTAGTATCCACTGTGGCCTCAAAAGGGGCCAGCCAGAAAGGCAGGTTAGGAAGGCGGAGGTGGGAGGCAGACTCTAATGCGGTCCCGTTGGATAACCCTAGACAGTGTTGAGACGCTTACAGCTTCCAACACACTTTTGTAGCCGTTATCATATTTAACTTCTAGACTCAGAGGCCCTGCCTTCAAACCCAAGTCTCAGCTGTGGTCATCTTGAGCTGGCACCTCCACCCGTGGAATCATCCTCCTCTGTAAAATGGGGACAATGAGACTACTGACTTGCAAGCATTCACCGAGGAATTAAATGAGGTAACATAGGCCACGCCCTTCACAGGGTGCCTGGAAAAATACTAAGCACTCATTACATTGTATCTACTGTTTAAAATTATTAACAAACCTCAAACAGACCCTGCAGGTGCCCAGGGCAGGTACACTCATCCCCATGTTATAGGTGAAGAAATTGAGTGTTGGGGAGGGGGGTGGGAGGATGGGTTAGCCTGGTGATGGGTATTAAAGAGGGCACGTTCTGCACGGAGCACTGGGTGTTATACGCAAACAATGAATCATGGAACACTACATCAAAAACTAATGATGTAATGTATGGTGATTAACATAACATAATTTAAAAAAAAAGAAATTCAGGGTCAGAAAGTGGCTTGTCTCATAGTGCAAGGGCGCAGACCCTCAGAAGACCAGAAAATGCATTGCACAATCAGAGTAAAGGAGCTCTGAACGGTGGCGTCCTGGCGTACGCTGTCCATGTCTGTACCCCATCACGGCTGGGGAAGGCTCAGGGGAGCAGATGAGTTTCAGATTTTTAAACCAAAGGAAAATTGGAGAGAATATCTTCCGCTCTTCACTTTGCAGCTCTCACCCAGGAAGTTTTCAGTTTTATGGTCAGGAGGGTCTCAGGAGATAGCCGGGTCCAAAAAGGGCAGGGCAGGGGGTCATCTGGGGGAGAAAGACATGCCCCAGATGCCTGGGCATCCTTGCTCACGCACACAGTGATGGTAAGAATTCCCTTCCACGAGCCCGCAGGGCCCAGTGTGTGTGACGGCCCCTCTGGTCACATCTCTCCCCTCACACTGTAAAATACCAACTTTCTGAAAGCCCAGTGAATTGACTCCTTGTGGACGGAGCTGAGGACTTACTCCTAAAGCACCCAAAGCTTAAAAAAATATATTACTATTACCACTCTAATGAGAATGTGTTAATGGATCACAGACATCTCTGCCTTCTTAAGCAGAGGACACAGAGTGTAACTCAGGATTTCCTGAGGACATCATCGTGAACATCCATTATTTACTGGGTTGTATACAGTCATCCTCTTGGGACATTTTGAAGCACATTAGAAAGGGGTTTCCACTGAACTAAACATTTCCAGATAACTGGGCTTTCTTAGGACTTCTCTGTGCATCTTTTAGTATTATTTTTGTCTTATCTCTCGCCATGAGCACTATCTTTTCCCTTGCTTGCCTATCCTGTCTTGTGTTCAGCTGCTTTTTCTCATCTATTATAGACAGCCAGGCTTTGTAAAATCAGGCTTCCTCGACTGGTGTTATTTGTAACATAAGTACAAATAACACTTTTTAAGGGTAAGTTTTATGATATGTGAATTATATCTCAATAAAGCTATTTTTAAGCAAATTGCTGACTATGAAATCGTACAAAAGGTGACATGCCACATCATTTTGTTTATGTTGATAACAAACTATTTCACTCTCATTAACAAATATGAAAGCACAAATAGGCTTTGAGTGAGGACATAGGATGCCCCCATAAGTCAGATGCCCAAGAGTTAACATATGGTCTTTAGGACATCTCTTTTTGCTTACTTAGGTGATATTCTGGCTTAGTTCTTAATCCTGTCATTGAGTTACTTTTAATAAGATGTAGTGTGACTGTACATTCTTTGTCAAAAGCCTCCTCCCATATCTTTTGTTCAATCATTTGGCATTTGGGGATGGTCTCCGATGCACCAGGCCCTAGAAATAAACACGAATGTCTGAGTAACTAAGGTCTTCCTTGGGTGGATGTTTGGTGCGCATCTCTAGGAAGCAGGAGTTTTGAGGCTTCCTCGACTGGTGTTCCCATAATAACCCCATGGCCCCCGGATCCAGAGTCCCCAGGGAAGGATCGTAACCAGCCGAGTGGGAGGCCATCCTGTTGTTGGAGAGCTGGGCCATGGAGTGGCAATCCTTGATCAGAGGAGGGTGCCATGAACAGAACAGAGAGCCACCTTCAGACGAATTCTCACATGCTTCTCCACGCCTCATTTAGAACCGCGTGACTCCAAGTATGGACCAGCAGCCTCCACATCACCTGATAGCTCGTCAGAAATACAGAATCTTAGGCTCCACGTAAAACCTATTAAATTAGGGTCAGCCTTTTAAAAAGATGCTCGGGTGACTCATATGCTCATTAAAGTTTGAAAAGCACTGAGCTGGATAATACAGTATAACAGCATGGCTAAAACACCTGGCACTTTACGCGTTGCAGTAATCACATCTATCAGAGCCCTGGGATGAACAATGCCAAACTCAAGATGGCACCATGTGACACACAGGCGCATCCCTCTGGCCAGTAGGCAGAGATGGTCCTGGGGATGCTGCACAGATGCTCAGCACGTTCACTGAGCAATCCGAAACCACTGCTGATCTCTTCGCCATGCCTGTCAGGTTCTATAACTCTTCTCCACTGACTCATCTCTTCATACACATGTGTTGCAATTTTCTTTAAAGACTAGCTTGTCATCAGCGTTCAAAACTGGTTATTTGTCCTTTGTTGCAAAACTTCATCCATATTCCTGGAAACACCCCCCCACCACCACCACCACCCACACCAAATTCAACTCTAGTCCTTGACGTGATTTAATTCATTCACTCACTCGCTTGATAAGTACTTACCGAGTGTTTACTATGCGCCAGGCCCTACGAGCCTCTTCCACATTTTCCATTCAACGACCGCCATGTAACTTTTGTGCCCTTTCTCTCAACCAAACAGCTTGCTTGCTTGCTTTCCTTTACGTGCCTTGCCTTCCTTGCTTTCCTTACGCTTTCCTTTCCTTGCCTTACTTCCAACTTCTTACGTGAAACTGGAAACATAGTTTTAAAGTAGAAAACATAACCTCTGTCCTTAAAGAACTAATATTGTAGTTGAAAAGGCAGGCTCTATCACTTTTAAGTGGGTGGGAAGAACAAATTTTCAAGACCACAAAGGAATGACACCAGCTGTACTGGTACAATCACTGGACGGAGGTTTGGTCCGTAAGATTCTGCTTCCTCCATTAACCCACTTAGACAAGTCTCTTTGCCCCTCAGTGTTCTCAAATACTACAAAAAAAAAAATGTAAAAATTGTTCTGTACCATCTGATCTCAAAAATCCCTCCTCGTCGGGGTGGCTGGGTGGCTCAGTCAGTTAAGCATCCAACTCTTGATTTCGGCTCAGGTCGTGATCTCAGGGTCATGAGATCAAGCCCCATGTCGGGCTCTGCACTCAGGGAGTCTGCTTAAGATTCTCTCTCTTTCCCTCTGCCCCTCCCCCTGCTCACACTCTCTCTCTCAAATTAAGAAAAAAAAGAAAAAATAAATAAATATATCTTTAAAAAAAAAATCTCTCCTCCGTTTCTGATAATCCAAGTGCCTAAGGGTGGATCCTAAACTAAACCCTGAGGGGGTTCAAGGTAAGAAACGCAAGGGGTTGGTTAGGGAGACTGTCTTATCATGATTAGGAGCTCTGGTTTTGACAACAGACAAATCTAAGTTCACATCCCTGATCTGGTGTAAGCTTAATACCCTGAGGCCTTTGACAGATCATCTCATCTCTTTGACCCTTGGTCATCTCGTGTGTAAAGTGGGTGTAATAATAGTGCATACCTCGTAGGATGATTCTGAAGACAAAATCATTCCTGAAAAGTCCTTACCCCGGGGCCTGATGTGAAGGAGGTGCTACATAATCATGGCGATCATGTCGATGATGATGGTGGCAGTACTTTCAGGAAGGTCTTTGTGGAGCACACAGGCTTTTCCAGTAAAGATAAACTTCAAGTCTTAGTTGGAGGAACTAACAGGATAGATGGTTTCAACCACAAGAAAACTGACCAGTCGGCAGCAGAGAAGCAAGAGAGAGGGATGCTAGGAGGAAGGGAAGGTAGGGATGCGGGTAGGTTGGTGGACAACTTTGTTGACCAGAATGGATGGGGAAGGGAGGGCTTGGTTTGACAGAAAGCACTGGACTCGATGAAGCAATGCTTGAGTACGGAGGTCCTGGCACCTGTGCAGATGATGCGTTGAGGTGGAGAGACTAAAGAAAGGGAGGCCAGCCAGGTGCTCACTGGGTGGTCACCCCTGCATAAAGTCCTGAGGGCTCAGTGACGGGGCAAGCAGTCAGGAAGAAGAAACTGTCCTCTGGAGCTCCCCAAGGCTCCCCAAGACCCTCCCTGAGACATTCCTCTTGGTCTCCTACACCCACATGCTTACTGTTTCTTTCCACCCCAGTTAAAACTGGAGGAAGCACACGGCCATGCCCATGTGCATGAAGAGTTGCGAGAGGCTGAGATCACATCCTGAGTTCTGAGTCAGAGAATCCCGTAAGAAGATATCGAGCGTTACTAAGCAGGCCATGTCACTTTCAGCCTGGCTGTAGTCAGAGATCTTGTTGGATAAGAACAGGACCTGAGCCCTCCAGGCATGGCAAGGCCTCCACAGCACCATGTGGTTGCTATTACCGAGCCCAACAGTAAGCCAAGCACTTGTACACACTGTGTGCACCCTGGGCTCCTTCCCGATCTGTACCCCCGTGCTGCCCCAACGGATCCATGGGAAGCAACCGCTGGTTCCCGGAGACATCCCAGAGGTGGAAGGTGGAAAGAGTTTTGCCTGATTACAAATCAAACTGACCAGAACTTTGCTCCTGGGCTTATCACTGGTCATCTCTTGGCATGCTTCACTTGGGCTTGGTGCGTTCTGGAGGATAGGCTCTTCTCCACAGCTTGCTGGATGGCAAACATTGCCCTGGTCATGTATACAAACAGAGACATTGTCGTGTGACATACAGAGAGCTGTCTGGTGAGGCGGAACATCAGCAGGAAGGACGGGTCAGCAACTCCCCAACACGCTCTCCCATACACCCACCACAGGAGCCAAGCATGACTCCCACAATCCCAGTCCCACCCTCTGCCAGGAAAGGATGTGGTGGGAGGGCATTGGGTGCAGGCTTTCCAAGCAACACCTGTGGCCGCGTCCCCAGGGACATCGCCAGGTGGCGAGCTGAGCTGGTCGTGCCAGTAGAGAGCATGGTTTCCTCTAGACCACTACAAGAAGGGTCTCCCCAGTCCTTGGCGTTGGCTCGGGTATTCAGCAAGCAACTACTGAGTGCTGCTGTAGCAGCAATCGTCCTAGATACTCGTGGATTCCACAAAGACGCTGATGATCTACCCAGTAGCCGCGGCACAGGGAAAAGAGAAGGCTTCCCAGAGACACCGACGTGTGCGCAGGATCCTGGACGATCAGTAGGATGTTCCCACCAGCCGGAGGGGAGGGGACCACTTGCGCAGAGGCCTAACCTCGGGAGGCCCATTCATTCGAGGATGCAAGTGGGCTCTGCTGCTCACGCAGCCCAGCAAATCCAGTATTCCTAGGGAGTGGGGGGGGCCCCTCCTTCCAAATCCTGTCTCCATCTCCCCTCCTCCCAGATGACCTTCTTGCGGGTCTGTCCCGCCGCAGGGAGTCACTGGCTGTCTCCACGGGAGGACCTCATTGTTGGCAAACGGCTTTCCCTCACGGTTCCTTGCTGGCCCAACCCCCCCCCCCCCAAGTCACAGGCCTGCCACGAGCTCGACGGCACTAAAACTTCAGCCCTAACAGCTGAAACGGAAACTTTATTTCCTACGGAGAAACTTGGAGGCTGTGCTCCAAGTCGGCAGTCCGCAAAATGGTGCTGTGGGAGCCAGAGGGTCTGGGGAGATGCTGAGGGGCTGCCTCGAGGGGCACGGCAAAGTCCAAGGGGCCCATCTCTCTTCCAGAGCAGCTCCACTCCCAGCTCTCTTGTTAACTGTACTTCCATGCAAGGATTTGCAAAAGGAGGAGGCCAAGAAACCACAGAGCCATCTACCCCTCTACCGCATAGGGTCAAGTGCACAGAGCATGGTAGGTATGCACAGACCCCAAAGTCAGCATGACCCAGACCGTGGCCTCAAAACGCACAAAACAAGAGGACAAACCCTACACCTTCAGCATCTGCAGGGGAGGCGGATACAGAAACAAGAGCACTGAGAACACAGACTCTGAGCCAGACCAGGCAAGCTCGAACACTCGTGACATGTACAAGTTACTTAAACTCGGTGCTTCTGTTTCCTCACCTGTAGAATGGGCCTGATGATTGCACTTGCCTTCTTGGGCAGCTATCAGGACCGAGTGAGCCTCTAGAAGAGAGCAGAGCGCATGTTAAGCATGGAGGATCTGTTTACAAAGAGCGGTAAGGAGGTGAGCGCGTTCATGCCCGGCACTGGGGTTCTCTGAACGTGGAGTAATTGATTCTGTCTGCGGAGTCCCTCGAGGCCCAAGAAGGTGACATGCGTTCTGGATCCTGAAGTTTCAGAGACAAAGAGCAATGAGAGGGGCTTCTAGGGTTAGGAAATAAAACCGGCAGCGTTCTTACACAGCCTGTTTTTTGAATTTGACATGGATTCGTAGCGAACGTCTTAGGAAGCTCTGGGCACTGAATGAAACTTAGCAGCGCATTTCACAAAGTGTCTTGTAGCAGAAGTACAAAACAACAAGGTATGGGGACAGCGATGGGCTGGTGCATGTTTAACCTTGCAGAAGGTAAGAGAGGCCTGATTTGCAGCATTTGCCTGCTTGTGATATAAATACCCCATCGCTGATTTCTACCGGCCATGTCAGCGGCCTCAAAAAGTTCCTGAAAATGTAATTAATAACAAATTACTAGCTGGCTCTCAGAAATGGCTGTAAGCAGGCCCTGCCACGCCATGATGTCAGAAGCACTCTGAGAAACACGGGGCTCCTGTCCCCCTTGCTCAGGCCACAGGACTGTGGAAGGGACCGGTCATGCTCAGAGCCCGCCTGGGGCAAAAGTCTTGTTTGCAGTGGCCGAGACTTTCTCCAGACTGAACTTCATGACTGTGGATCTCGGGCAGTTTTTATTCGCCAGACACAGAATGCACCGTGGCTAGTTTACTCAGGAGGGGGCTGTTTTGAACTTCATTTTATGACAGGCCCCCAGATTTGTGGGGTTAGAAAAGCAGATGAGGGTGAGGCTTCTAGCAGCGTGTCCCAGACCAGAATGAGAACGTGCAAGTAGTAACCAGGAGGAACTCACCTACATCCCCGTGGCAGGGTCTGTCCCTTCCGGGCCAGGTAGCTGGCAGCACCCCAGGATAAAGCAAAGATCCACCTTCCCCCAGGGAGCCCGTTCCCCTGTGCTCCCTCCCCTCCAAACACATGCCTTACCAGGAGCCTGCAACCAGCAGGACATAGGTCCTAGGTCCTTGCCTACCTCCCAGCCTCACTGGAGCCTGGGTGTGGGCTCTTGTGGTTCCCTGGGTGATATGACTCACAGCACAAACATTTTCCCCAATCAGAAAGACTGGATGAAATTTGGAGGGCATTACCCACAAATCCCGCTACAATTACCGTTAGGTCTCTTTCTGCCTTGGACAGAAAGATTTCTTCTGGAGCATATGCTATGCCTTAACTTCTTCCTACAGATAAAAATGTCACCTGCTAGAAGAGGAATATTACACATTACGACAAAGTTCCTGTCTTTGCAGGCAATAGAGAGGTAAGTAAATCCTACTCTTTCTATATAATCCCACAACAAAAGGAGTCACTAATTCGGGCACTGTGCATAAACGCAGTGTGCTTTAGGATCAGCCAGACCTGGTTACCTAGCTTTTCTGTGCCTCAGTGTTCTTATCTATGTAATGGGGGTGATCATAATACACCCTACCTCATTGGTTGTGGTGAGGACCCCAGTGCAATCTCCTAGGTAGCAGAACCTATATCACATTGGACTGCTAAACCTGCTAACACTTTCTGTGAGGGACATTATGACATTGTGGAAAGAATATGAATTCTGGAGTCAGACCGACCAAATGATGGCTGCGACTTGAGCCATTTTATTGTCTGTAAAATAATGATAATTCCTGCACTATGGGGCTGTTGTGCAGATTAAAAATAATGGACTGTCGTTAGCACAATATCTAGCTTATGATACTTGCTCAATAAATGATAATATTAATATTGTTACCATTATTTAAGTCATTATACAGCCTGGCCTAAGTGAGAATATTAGCTATTCCCAACTTGGTTGGTCTCTCAGAAACAAACAGGCAACTCGACTAAAAACTTAAGAAACAGCCAAGATGGGGCACCTGGGTGGCTCAGTCAGTTAGGCGTCTGCCTTTGGCTCAGGTCATGATCCCAGGGTCCTGGGATCAAGCCCTGCATCAGCCTGCCGCTCCCCTTGCTTGTGCTCTCTTTCTGTCAAATAAATAAATAAAATCTTAAAAAAAAAAAAAGAAAAGAAAAGAAAACAGCATGGAGTCCTATATATATATATATACTTTTTTTTATCATCATTCTGGTTTACAAAGCACGCCCAGGATTTCAATTGCACCCCAACATCAGTCTTGTGAGGGTAACAGAACGACCCTTGGGTATTATTACTCCTTTGCCTCACCATCGGAAGAGTCTGCCTCAGAGAGGTTAAGTCACCTGTCTAGGTCACACAGCAAATGAGTGATAGAGCAAAGGCCAACACGGAGGTCTTCCAGTTTTGTACGGAGTGTCTGTCCTACTGTCCTCATGCTGTATCTTCACAGTTTGGTCTTCCATTTATCCCACAAACATTTATTTTTTACCTTTTGTATGTCAGTCGCTAAGCTAAGTAGGTTCTGCTGATCCAAAGATGAATAAAAGAAAGTACTTGTCCTCTAACCAAGACAGTTTAAGAAAACATTCCCTCCCCCCCAAGAAGCCCCCCCCCCCGCCCTGCCAACCCCAGGGAATTTTTAAGAGAATACTTTTATCAATTATTTGACTCTCAATATTAGATGATCAAATTTTAAATGGGACAATGACTTTCACTGGAGCCATAACTTATAAAATTAATATAATAACATTAAAAATGATATTTAAATCATTAAAGTGAATTTTTTATAAAAGTATTATTTTTCAACTGCTAAAAATTGTTTCATTTCTCAAATTAACATCACTGTTAACAAGATTGGCCAGTGTGCCAAAAGGAACCTAAATATGATGCCAATCTGTATTATTTACAACACATGAATTAAAAAAAAAGCTCTTAGCCTTTTTTAGGTCTGGGTCCCCTTAGACCAGTTTTCCTCTAGCTTTCCTCTGACCCCAGCCACTGTGAGAAGATATAAAACTCTATGGGTTCCAGAATGTTCTGTCCTTGGAAGATCTCCTTTTAGAGTTTTTGGCCAAATATCCCATTAATTCCCTTCTGACTAAGGCACTTTGGGGTCAACTGAACTTGGGGTCTATGGGGATTACAGAAAAGGGACTGGGGGCAGAGTTCACACCAAGGCTACATGTTTCAGAAATTTGCGGTAAAACCAGACTCTGCTATAGGGATTTAAGAGGGAGTTAGCTTGGGGAAATTTTCCCTAAAAAAAGAATGCTGAAGGTAATATTGTTATTCTTTTATTACCCACAATAAAAATAGCTACCACTTAATGAGAAACAAATATGTGTCCAGCACTTCTCATACTTTATTTATAATCCCTATAAATAATAATATTGCAAAGTATTATAATTCCTATTTCACAGAGGATACAATCGAGGCTCAGAAGGTTAAGTAATTTCTCCAAGGTCATGTAGTAAGAGGCAGAGACGACATTTGAAACCAAGATCTCTGTCTTCTTCTTCTTCTTCTCTCTATACCTCTACTACCACATCCAACATTTTCCCCCAAAATCAGCAAGACTAGCCCTCAAGTATGTGTGTCTAGGCAGGAAATTGTCTAAACATATTTACTGATTATCGCCTACACACCCAGCACTGTATTAGGAGTGAGGAATTGTGAAGAATTCTTGATTTGGACTTATTTCTTGACTTGAGACAAATTTGCCTCTTTGTGTCTTGTTCCCTCATTAGCCAGTTTCTCTAGCCACAGGACAAGATACAAAAATCAGAAGCTTCTTTCTAAGGCTTAGGGAGAGTTTAAATGACAAATCCCATTCAGGAAACAATCATAAGGATATTAATAGCCCATTGGAATGTCAAAGATCCCATAGAGCATAATTCATGTCCGAGTGATGATTTTTAAGAGTGTCTCAAGAAACTTAGACCACGGTCTGTGCGTTATATTTTTAGAGAAACACCAAACTTCCCCTACTTTACTTATTTAACATCATGAAGATTGCTGTTGGACTTCCTGTGGAACATACCCGGAGAACCTTCACCAGAACTGGCTGTGGGTTCTGATGTGATGAGTAGGGCAGCTGACCTGTGTTGTTCACTGATCCTCAAGCGGGGGGTGAGGAGTAGAAGGGGCCAATATGGGGGCGGGGGGTGGGGCAAGGAACCATATTTTTAAAAAGCACATTCGATATCATGATAACATTGTGACATTCAGAAAATGAAATGCATTGTTTTCATAATAATCCTTAGAAAATAATGCTTGACCACCTCTTTGCTGGGGGCACTGACACCAAAGCACCGGGCTGAGAACTGGGGGTACACCCGTTTCCCCGCAGCCTTAATTCTGTAGCCAAGCCCTCACATCCTTGTTTCGTTGGCAAAACTCTAAGTTGTCATTTTAGGGACTGGATTTCAGATGTTTGTTTAGTTTTGCTTGTTTCGTTTTTCATCTTCTTCACTGAAAGGAAAAACAAACCATGGTTTTCTTCTCCCTAAATGGCCTGGGAGGGAGAAATGTATGAATAAATTATGTCCTAATGGGTCATTGGAGACTCCTACACATCCACCTGGGTCCCACTCGGTTTGGGAAGCAGGAAGCATAGGGCTTACCCACTTCCTAAAGCAAGAATGTCCCTAAGTCTAGCTCTGGCTTCATGTCACTGAACAGAGGTCCTGGCCATCAGAGAACCCTGGGTCAGGGTGCATGTGATGCCCCCCACCACTCTCCATCCCCCTTCATCACGGAAGAAGAATTTAATTGGTCACCTCATTGTCTTTTAAAAATTATATTCACGAGTTCTTTTAGAGCAGAGTCTCGGGGGAGGTCAGATGCTTTAGTGGTTTAAAACTAGTTCATGAGACTAATGGCAAAAATCAATAATTTACTAGAAGGAAAGGAGGGAGGGAGCGCAGGAGGCCACAAGGGCCACGTGGCCGGCCAGGTGTGTGAATCCATCTTTCTGAAGGCAATGGGCAATGACCAGGGTTCATAGCAGCCAAAGGATATTGTAGGTGATCAAAAGAAAAGTGTTGGGGGGGAACATTAGGCCCAGACCTTGTGTTCAGGGAAGGGGGAGTCAACAGTCCACATTTTCACCAAAGTGTTAATTGTTAGATAAGCAATTTCAACAAATCATAATATTTGTGATTCCCTTTTACAATTTCTTGTTAATATTTTAACATATCAGGACCTCACAGGGGTCCTGGTTAAGGCCATTAAGGTAGAAGTTGGGAGTATAATAGTACCAAGCAAATACAGGTCATTCCAGATCCAAATAGGAAGCAGGAAGCAGTTCCTGATCCCAAAAGGAAAATGGATCTTGGGGAGACATGATCCACTGAGGCCTGCATAATTTTAAGCTTGGCGCTCTCTCTCTCTCTCTCTCTCGTGTTTTACATCTATTATGAATCTGCCTAAGATTTCATTTGAAGAAATATTTCCACTGCTGAAAAAAAAATTTTTTTAAATACTAGACTAAAGCCTTTACAATGAAACAACCTTCCTCTTGAGAACAATATTTAAAACTGGATAGGATATTGAAACAGACCTTTCAGTTGGAAGTATTAAAGAACAAAGACAATAGTAAGGAAGTCCTAGGACAACATTTAGGGGAAGGCAGAGCCCAGAGAGATAAGCCCAACATTCAAAGTTGCTTCATCCTCAGGGCGTTTGCCAAGAGAAAGTAAAATCTATAAATCCAAACTGAGACTGTGGTGGTTTTGTGGGACATAGATAAAAGTCCAAGTGTGGAGCCTCCCTTGTATTCTGTCAGGGGAATGTAAATTCCACTACGGAAAACAGTATGGAGGTTCCTCAAAAAAATTAAAAATGGAGCTACCATGTGATCCAGCAAAACCTCTACTGGATATATATCCAAAGAAAATGAAATCACCATCTCAAAGAGATACCTGCGCTCTCATGTTTGTTGCAACATTTTTCACAATAGCCAAAGTATAAAAATAACCTATGACACAATTTTGAACATAGAAAACCTAAAAGACACTGCATTTAAATCATTAGAATTAATAACAGGATACAAAATCAATATACAAAAATCAATTGTGCTATTATAGTCTACCAATTAAAAAAAACTAAAAAATGAAAAATTTTTTGAAAATGGAAAACCAAAATACAAAAGATACCACTTACAACAGCATCAAAACCATCAATCTCTGAAGGATAAATCCAGCATAAGATGTGTAAGACTACTATATAAAAGTGCTCACTTCGGCAGCACATATACTAAGACTACTATGTGAAAAACTAGAAATCCTTATTGAGAAGCATTAAAGAAAAGATATTCCATGTTCATGAGTGGAAAACTTAGTATTGCAAAAATGTCAGTTCCCCCATTACTTTAAAAGTCATTGTCATTACAATCAAAATCGCAACAAGTTATTTTTCTGGTGTTTGACCCGCTGATTCTAAAATGTATATGGAAATGCAAAGGGGAAAGAAGAGCAAAAACGTTCTTGAAGAAGAAAAACAAGGTGAGAGAATTCTCTCTACCAGACACCACACCTTATTTTAAAGCTTTAGATCTAAGACAGTGTGGTCTTGGTTCAAAGATAGAAAAATAAAACAGTAGAACTCAGAAACAGACACATGCACATACGGTGACCAGTGGGGGAAAGGATGGTCTGTCCCATTGTAGTGGGACAATTGGGTATTCATGGAGAAAAAAAATGCCAGTGGATCCCTAACTCACACCATATGTAAAAAATCAACTCCCGGAGAATTATAAAACTAAACGTGGAAGACAAAACTATAAAGCTCTTAGAGGAAAACAGAAGAAATCTTCAGGCAGGGAATTATTTCTTGAACAAGTTTCGAAAAGTAATAACCATATTGGAAATCTTTGATAAATTTGCATTAAAATTAAGAATTTCGGTTTAGCATAAGACATCATCTTGCAAGTGAGAAGACCAAGCTACAGAATGAGAGAAACTACCTGAAAGGCATGCAACTCTAGAGTAGGTATGGAATATTTACAAATCAAGGATAAAAAGACAGAAACCAAAATACAAAATGGGCAAAAGATATTCATGACTAGACACTTCACAGAGTGAATCCAAGTGGTCAAAAAACATGTGGAAAAGTGTTCAACACCGTTGCTAACCAGAGAGATGAAAACCCAAACTACAGTAGACTACCACTACACACACATCCATCAGATTGGCAAAAGATTAAAAGTTCTGCCAAAGAAAAATGTTGGCCAGAGTATGATGAGGGTGAAAAGTTTGACCTTATATACACGCCCCCGTGACCCAGCAATCCCACACAGGGTATGCGCCCTAGACTAGAGAGATGTGTGCACATACATGTCCACCAGGTTGGGTGAAAAGTATGTCTATACAGCATGGTGGTAATAACCCAAAAGGGGTGATCCAGGCATGGGTCATGCATGCGTCAATGGTGACATATGACTACATGGGAAAACTAAAGAGAAATGAAAAGGAGGAAAACGGCAGCTACACACAATAACATGATCTTACAAATATACTGACATGAAATGACAGAAGTAATACGATCCTATCTATATAAGAAAATGCTAGAGATGCCCACCTGATAGTCACATTACACAGAAGACCAGGTGAAATTGAGGATGGTGCTTCCCTCCAGGAGCGAGGGACGGAGCTGTGACTCTGAAGGAAACCCAGCACGCTCCTGGAATGTTGGCAATGTTCTATTTCTTGGCAGGGATGGTGAAACCTGGGTCTTATTGGCTTTATAATAATTTGGATTATTGTATATCTGTGTTATACACTTCTCTGTATGTATGTTAGATTTCACCATTTTTAAAAGATTGAAGAAAGGGAAAAAAAGAAAACTGCCAGACCAAGTAATTGCCAAGGTCTCTCCCCATTGTTGAATGCTTGTTTTTGTTGTGGTGGTGGTGGTGTTTTGTTTTGTATCTGGACTTCGAATCAGAAAGCTGTCACCAGGTGAAGAAGACAACGTCTGGGGGCGCCTGGGTGGCTCAGTCAGTTAAGCATCCAACTCTTGGTTTCACCTCGGGCCATGATCTTGGGGTCCTGGGATCAAGCCCCGTGTTGGGCTCTGTGCTCAGCAGGGAGTCTGCTTGGGATTCTCTCTCCCTCTGCCCCTCCCCCTGCATGCTCTCTCTCTCTCTAAAATAAATAAATCTTAAAAAGAAGAAGAAGACGAAGATGAAGACGAAGAAGAAGAAGAAGAAGAAGAAAAAAAAAAAAGAAGAAGAAGAAGGAGAGAAGAGAATGTCTGGGAAGAGTAGGGGCTTTATGCTGTCTGTCAGACAATCTGCCCTTTCAGAATCAACAGGTAGACACCCACCTAACTATTTCCACCAAAAAGATGCCACTCTAAGTCTCAGATCCCCCAGAGAGGCTGACAATTCCTGAGAACTGGCCTCATCCCAGAGTGCTCTTTGGATCTTCAGGGAAAGAGGGATAGGTAATCCCATCTTTAGGGACAAGGTATGCATAGGTTCATTCTGGGACACATAGAGGCCAGAGGCCAGGCCCAACCCAAACTTGACCCCAGTGTCAGCTGAACAGCCTGTTTTTGAGAAAGAAAACAAAACAGCCTCTTTTCAGTAACAGAGACTCTTACCAAAACTCTGCAGAAAGACCCTTCGGGAATAAACCAGCTGGTCAAAGCTGGACACCCCAAATCTTTAGCTCCTCTCGGGACAGGGAGGTGTCATCTTAGCAGGGTACAAGTGAGGAATCCGCCGAAGGTCTAGGTCCCCGACTGCGACCCTCCTACCCCCGTGGAAGTAGAATGGCCTAGTGGGAGCACTGAAAAGTCACGTGCCACCTTGGAAGACACTTGAAAGCCTAGCCATACCCAAGTCATCCGCATACAATCAGAATATTCACTTGGACAGAATTTTGTGTTACATGCAGGAGCATCCCTAGAAGAGCAATTAAGTCAAAAAAAAATCTTCACCAAAGAAGCAACATACAGTCGGTGATCCAGGAACGTTTGAGGATGGTGGACGGGTCGGTCGTTTGGATGGAAAGTTATAAACTGCTTTTTCCAGTTCTACTGAGATATAATTGACATAGAACATTGTATTCGGTTTAGCGACCACATGGTAACTTTAGCGACCACATGGTAACTTTAGCGACCACATGGTAACTTGATCTATGCAGACACTGCAACATGATTTCCACGATGCCGTTAACATCCATCCCTTACCTAGTTGCAATTTTTGTTCTTGTGATGATAACTTTTCAGATCTATTCTCTTAGCAACTTTCAAATATACAAGACAGTATTGTTCACTTTAGCGGCCTTACTGTACCTTACATTCGCCAGGACTTGTTTATTTTATAACTGGAAGTTTGTACCTTTGGAGCCCCTTTCCCCATTTCGCCCACCCCACACCCCCCTGCCTCTAGCAACCACACAGTTTCTCTGTGGCTCTGAGTCCAGTGTTGGTGGATTCCACAAATAAGTGAGCTCATGTGATATTCAGCTTTCTCTGACTTACTCCCTGTAGCATAATGCCCCCAAGGTCCAGCCATACCGTTGCAAATGGCAGGATTTCCCTTTTTTTTTTTTCTTACAGCTGAATAATGTTCCATTGCATACTCATGTTTATAAACATTAAAAACCTTAAATCTAATACCTTCAAGTTCTCTGGCAGATGCTACCCAAACTCCTCTGGGCAGATTTCTCTCTGAGGATGTCTATGCAACCCCCAGAACTATCCATGAACAGCCCTCAGGAAGAATGGCAACTATTCCTGTTGTTGTTTTACTGAATTTACCATGAGTTTGAGGTGTCCACTTAATGTGGAGGTACATCTTTTCCAATTGTTAGGTTTTAAAGGCTGTGCTTGAAAATTTCACAGGCTCGGACATACCCTTTAAAAAATCCTATTTCAGCCACCTATGACAGCATCCGTTGTGTTGTCCATACACAGAAAAATTCTAGGCATATTAGAGTATAGAGGCCACTGAGCTAGACTGAAAAAAAATTTTAAAAAAGGAAGGCTCAGTGAAGATGTCTCAGCACTCAAATAATTCTGGCTTTAAGGTACTTACCCAACTCCTAATAGGGAATGGGAGATGCTTGAGGGGTTCTCCAGTGTTCCAGCTTGTTTGTGTGGTTTATCCCATTCTATTTTAACATTACCTTCCCTAAACTTCTCCACCCTTATGATTTCTAACCTTAATTATTTGTTACTGCAAATTAATCTTACGAGGCGGTTGGATTTGTCAGTCAGCATGTAAATGACTTACGTACACCCATGCTAACTGCTTTCTTGGAGTACATGGTAAATAAGGTCATGGTTCCCATATCACTTCTACTGAATGATGGTTAGCTCGGAGCTGTTAAAATCAGCTTCTGGAAAGACATTCTTATGCCCTAAAAAGAAGATCAGAAAGGCACCGTCTAAATGTTACATTTCCCTGATTCATAGAATTATATCAGTTTAGGGACTGAGGGGCTTTGAAATCACCGAGCGTTAAGTCCCAGCCAACAGGGGGTGGGGTGTGTGCGACAAAGAGAAAGAGAAGCTCACAAGTAGGCCTGTGATAGTCTCAGCTCTGCTCCCCAGAAAACCGCTCTACCACTCTGTGGTCCAAACTCTCCTACTTGTGAATGAAGGTTTCAGCTATATTCTTTAGTAATGTTGCGTCTAACTTGGGCCTGAGTTGTGTTGGCCAAGTCACTCAATTTTTCTGTGCCTCGATTTCCCTATTTGTCAACTGAGGATAATAATAATTTCTACCCCAAAGGATAAAGATTAAATGTTGTCAAAGATTAAATGAGTAATTATATACATATATACTATTTATATATAAATCTATCTATTTATCTATCTATTATCTATCTATCATCTATCTATCTATCTATCATCTATCTATCTTTGCTTAGAACAGTTCCTGGCACTTGGTAAGCACTCAGTAAAATTAGCTGCCATAATAATAATTTTCATCATTGTTATTATTAGGCTGTGACTCATTTCCCCTATGACATGAGATCCAAAAGTTCAGCCCAAGAAAGTATATCAGAAGTTATACAAAGGTTACCTTTTTTTTTTTTAAGAGAGAGAGAGAGAGAAAGCATGCTTGCACGTGCACACAAGCAGGAAGCAGGAGGAAGGGCGAAGGGAGAGGGAGGTGGGGCGGGGGGTGGGGGAGGGCAGAAGGGAAGGGAGAGAGAGAATCTCAGGCAGGCTCCACGCTCAGCATAGAGCCTGAAGGGGGCTCAAACAGGGCTCCTCGACAGGGGGCTCGATCCCATGACCCTGAGATCATGACCTGAGCTGAAACCAAGAGTTGGGTGCTTAACCGACTGAGCCACCCAGGCGCCCCCAAAGGTTACCATTAATTCAACATTTCATGAGCTTCTGATGACCATGGATACCTAGGCTGAGCCAGATGTCCCCAACACACACACACACCATAACACAGCATTTTCTAAAATGGCAGGTGCCCATTTTGCCCACAGTGGAACCCATTAATCTGCCACTTCTCAAACTCCCTGCCATAGTTCACCTTATTCTAATGATATAAACAGGCTCTGGGAAGCAACCTAATCAAGAACCATTTCAACTTTGCAAATGGACAGAGTTCCTCGTGTCATCTTTTAGATCTCTTTACAGGGATACAGCCGCAGCCTGACCTACACAATCACTCTCGAAATATCCTCGTCAGGGAGTCAGACTTGATGAGCACCAAGCTCCCTTGTAATCCCAGAACGTTAGCATCCCATTGGCTAATAGTACATTTAACATTCTGGGAGTCAAATGGAGCGTTTTAAACAGATCCAGTGGGAGTGTTCCCTCAAAAGCTTGTAGGGTGTGTCAAGGCTGGAACTCTACGTCCCACGGGCCACCTTCTTGGCCCTGATCAGAGTGCATTCCTCTGATGAACGTTCTTCTTAACACTGGCTTGCATTCACTCTCCTGAGGTGGTCTCGTGCTTTGCTTTCAGCTTGCTTTCATGAGGCCACTCTCCTGCCTCTCCGAGGAAGTCTGACCAGATCTGTACTGCCTCCTCTGACAGAAGTTACATCACAGTATGTTTTTTTTAGGATCCCCAGTTTTTTTCAGATTGCAATTACCAGCTACCCTGGACCTTCTCCATTTTAATTCCAACCCCCATTTAAAGAAAGGGAAAAAAAAAAGAAGGATGATATTTAATCCTTCCAATTAATATTTTGCAAGAGCAATCACTTCGTGCCTCCAGTCTGTGTGGAGCGAGGGGAATAATCAAGGGCCACATTACATCATACGGTGGCTAAAAAGAACCCCTGGGAGCCATGTCCCTGGGGACAGTCCCTGCAAAACCAGAATGTCTAGTCACTTTGACCTACAGCAAAAAGTATCAAATAACTAGGACAAGTGCTAGTGCAAACAACCGATCGGGTCTTTAAACCCTAGCGCGGCCCCTGGGTAAGCCGGGCCACGTTCAATTAAACCTCCCAATTAAAGAAGCAGACTGGGAAAAGAGAGACGTGGAGGGTTTTTTCCTTTTCCTTTCTAGTTTTCCTTATTTTTTTTTTTTTTTTCTCAGAAGGACCTGAGGACGTGGCTGATGAGAGGGACAGCACTCTTGGCCAATTTGTGGAATTCCTGACTTACAAAATCAGCAGAATCTTTTCTCCCTGAGTAAGGTGAAACCACTCCTTCACCTCCTGAGCCACTAATTCAGGGGACCAGGCTCAGGGTAACCCAGTGGGTGGGGCCCTGTTTCCTGCCAGTGTGTTCATCATGGTTGGTGCAGGGTAAATGATAGCATTTTAATGGGCAGAAGAAAATCCCTGGTCAGCAACCGGGCAGCCTTCTACCCTTCCATCAGAACAATGGTGCTAAATAAAGAGTAGTCGACAACTCGGGGCTCACCCAGCTGGTCTGGGTAGATGAGATTATCAGGTAGATCAAGACAGTGATTAAGAAAAATAATAGAATAGCTATTGTTTCTGCTGTTGTCACTCTTGGCAGCCGTCTCGGGAACCCAACGAAGAGCTTTTATCCGTATCCCCATTTTCTCAAATAAAGAAACCAAGGCTTAGTGGTATTAGAACATTAGTCCAAGTTTGCAGAATGACTGTACCAAGGCGTCCTGTGTCGAAGGCACAAGAGTCAAGATCGAATAACGTCCTACGTGTGTCTGACAAATCCATTTCAAAAATTAACGCCCATTTGGCCCCCACCACACCTTCTAGGAGAGGTAGGGCAGAATTATTTATTTTGCTTTTAAAGTCCGTTAGAAATTATATTCAGTGACTAAGCAGTCCCAATGATTAAACTTTCAGAAGTTTCTTTCAAAACCATAATTGTCAGGATCGAGTAAGTGAACAACTTTACCCATTAGTGGGAGGCAAAGAGACATGCTGTTTGTCGGGAGCAGCATGTGAGCGTGGCTGGGAGAGGGCAAGCGCATTAGGAAACCATGGGGAGAGAGCCCGCACCACCCTAAGTAGCTCCGAGAGCCAGGCCCAGGGAATGTTTCTGGGTGTTTTCTCTGCCTCTGCCTCGTCTCACCAGGCTTTTGAATGCGAGGCCCAAATACAAGAAGCACTTTAGGAAGATAGATCCATTTGGGAAGCTGACATTTCCCCTACACGCCCACTCTCCTACATTTTATTCCTGTTTCTCAGTAATGGCATGAAAATGTAGGCTCTGTGAGTACCCAGAGCAGAGACCAGATCCCTGCTACTCTACTGACTAGCTGTAGCAAGTTACTTCACCAGTCTGAGCCTCAATATTTTCATCTGATAAATGGGGATATTGGTTGAGAAAACCAAATAAAATAATGCCTATTAAGTGCTTGGCACAGTTCATAACACTTCAGCTCTGAAGGATACAAGCTTTATTTCTGTCAGTGATTCACTTTAATAATTGATATAAGAATGTGAATAAGGCATAACTGGTAACATAGAATGTTCTGAGACTCTCCAAAATCCTCAATAAAACTCCATACCTGTGCTCACAGTGGGTCACATGTTTTCGGGTTCTAGAATGGGTTTTCAGGTAGGAAACAGGCTAGGGATAATCTTGCACTTCGCTGGGTCAAAAATTTCTCACATCGGGGTTCCCCAGAGATTCATTCTTTGAATAATCTTGTTTAACATTTTAGTAGATGACCTAAAAAGCCAACACAAAGATTTTCCCGGCAGTGAAAACACCTATCAGGACGATAGAGCTAAACGTCAGGCAGACCCCTGAAGACTTGTGGGCCATCTGGTTGAAAGCTTCATTTTTTAGGTCAAGTGAACCTGAGTTTGAATCCCGCCACTTCTCAGATGCATGAAAGGGGGCCGATCATGTGACCAGTCCGTGCTTCCATTTCCTGGCTTGTAACATGGGAACGCTAGGAGTGCCTGCCGCATGGGTTGTAGAGAGAATGCACGTGAAACCTCAGCACGTGCCAGAACATAGTAAGTGACCAGTAATGTTAGCCAAGGATAGCATTGGTGATAGTGATGACGAGGGGGGCATAACGATGATGGTGATCGTGCTACAGGTGGTTATAACAATGGTGTTAATGGTGGTTGCGATGATGAGCTTGGCCATGATGATGGTGGTAGCAGAACCATACCTAGATGGGGGTCATCATGGAAGATGTAAATTATACGAAGAGACACACAAGCTCTAGGGGTGCCCGGGTGGCTCAGTCGGTTAAGCATCAAACTCTTGATCTCAGCTCAGGTTTTGATCTCAGGGTCATGAGGTCAAGCCCCACATTAGGCTCCATGCCCAGTCTACTAAAAAGAAAGAAAGAAAGAAAGAAAGAAAGAAAGAAAGAAAGAAAGAAAGAAAAAGAAAGAAAGAAGAAAGAGAAAGAAAGAAAGAAAGAAAGAAAGAAGAAGAAGAAAGAAAGAAAGAAGAAAAAGAAAGAAAGAAAGAAAGAAGAAAGAAAGAAAGAAAGAAAGAAAGAAAGACCTAAGCTCTAGCCATAGAGTAATGGAGTCCCAACCATTAGTTCTGATTCACGAAAGAATATTGGTCTTAAGATAAGTGGAAAAAGCAATTGGACACAAGACAACCTTTCAGGACCAGATACAGCCCAGAGTGCAACATTCTCCCCTAGAGAGTTAGTGTGTGCCTTCTCTCTCTAAGGGTTTCAAATGCAAATGCTTCCAATGGCCAGGCAGGAAATATGAGTGAAGTGGACAAGGTGACACGGTAAGGTGTTATGGGGACAGGGACAAACAGAAGAGAGTCAACATCTCTTCCAAAGAGCAGCTGCGACCCAGCTCCAACCAACCAATGCCATGAGCCAGTGCAGACCCGGTATTGCCAGATTTCCCAATTTTCAAGAAAAGCTGGGAATTAAAAATTTTATGTGAAACCTATAAAGACAAAGAGAACTCACCTGCAAGTCCAAAACATTTTGTCTAAATGAAGAGCTTCCCCATCACTTGTGCTCTTGATCTCCAGGGTTTCTGGAATAACCTCATGCCCTCTCTGAACCTGAATTCCTGATTTTACTTCCTATTTTCTCTGTTTTCACCAGGATCCCAAATTCTATTTTTCCAGGCTCTGTTTACCTCCTGCCCACTCTACAATGCTTTCTTTCCTTGAGGCCTTGGCTTGGCCTAAATGATCCTGATTATGCAAATGATTCCACCCAGCTGAGAGTACCCAAACTCCTTCCTGAGACTCATGTGAATATTATCAATTATTTTCTGATGATGTCAGCTCAACTTCGCCCTTTCAACAAAAAGACTTTCCCAAGTCATTCACCCACTTGCACAGATTCCACTGCCCTCTGTAAGCAAGATGGCTTTCAGATCTACAGAGCCAGCTTACAACTATCACCTGGACTCCAGGTTCATAGATCCAGTTAATTATTTGGCATCTCCACGTGGATGCCATACAGACACTAGACACCTTGTAACTCATGACCTTCCCACCAAAGCTGGCTCCTTCTCCGGCAGCCACTAGCTCCCAGCCTCTACCTCCCCACCAGCCACCATGCCAGCTGATGGCAGAGTCATCCTAACTACGTCCTGCCCTCTGACATCCTGTAACTCACCACTCAGCCCTTCAGGTTTCATCTCAGTGACACTGACCACATCCTCCGCTCTCCCTGTCCACGAATTCCGTGTGTCTTCTCAGGAAGAGCACTTGGTCTCTGTAGGGATGCTGCTAACTCTGCTAGCGCACCCCTCCGTTCACTATTCTGAGCCAAACTGACCCTCTAAAACACAGATCTGCTAGAGTCACTCCTTGCGAAGAGTCTTCAGTCCTTCCACCTGATCTGCAGGACAAAGTGGAAACTCCTTAGCATATACAGACAGCTCCCTATGATATGACCCTCAGTGAAGCTCTCTGGGTTGTTTGGGTTTATTTCCCCAAGTCTTTAGTTCGGAATGTATAGAGTTCTCTAAACACCTGTTGTTATAAGTACTTTATATGTAAAAGCACTCCTTTAAAACTCATAAAACTCTATGAAGCTGTGGCTATTATTATTCTCATCCTACTTATAAGAAGCCTTTGGCCCAGGTCCACTAACTAATTGGCCTCCGTCCCACAGCTGAAATGGCGTGGTCAGGGTTTAAACTGGGCTAGAGAATCTGTGGTCACCCTCAATACTATACATCTTCCGTGAGCACTCTTTACCAGCAGTGCTGTCTTCCTTGACAAACACCTTCTCCCGTTTCCAACCCAACTCAGGAAACCCCTCTTCCACGAAGCCTCTCCTGGCTTCCAACGTAGAGCAGACCACTCCCGATCTTGCTTCTGTTTCTCATAAAGACCTTGTGCCTCTTCTCTTTCTCAGACTGGTACCTGTAATTCCTTAGTGTGCTTTTATATTTGTATGCCCCTCTCCCCACCAGACTATAAATCCTTGAGAGTGGGGACAGGGGTTCCTCTTCTTTGTATCCCCGATGCCTAGCACAGTGTCAAGCACATAATGGAATAGGTAGTTAATAACTGTTTGGGGTGTATGTGGTAGATCAAATGAATAATGAGATCTCAGTAAAACAACGGCCATTACAAGAAGAACAATAATGTGGGAGGTTCCTGTGTCTTCACTTTAAGAAAAATATAAAACTGGAAAAGGTCTAATATACTACATTTGGAGGGTGAGGGCTAAGGATTCAACCTATCGGCTCATGGAGGACATAAGGAAAGGGAGCAGGTACACATTCACAAAAGAACAGAACATTAGCATTCAGAACTACAACCTTGAGGCTTAAAAGTATTGCTAGGACCGTGAAATCAGGCACTGCTTTTAGACGGAATGAACATATGAATCCAAGCACGACTTCAAGCTGAGAAATCCAAATAGCCTTTCTAACGGTTGAAAATAATTCGCTGCTGATGGACCCAAATCCCATTTATATTTTCATTTCATTCCACAAATAATGAAGGTGCACCTATTCATAGGCTCGGGGCCACAATACAAATGCAAAGCAGAGAGCTCCTTCCCTGAAGAAGCTTCTAGTCTGGTGGGAAGACAGATGTATGCGATCTTTTATTCAGTGCTTTCCAAGCCACCAAGGTTAAGAAATCGCTTTTATATCATTTTGTTTCCAATATGTCACAGACTGGTCTTTTTGGAAAGCACATTAAAAATAAACTACTAGCAAAACGGAATTTTTAAAACATATACAAAATCCAAAGCCCAATTTTTTATAATGATAAGAGTCAACAGATTTGAAAGGACTGTCAAATTGCTGGAACTGTTTCTAAACACTTACCATCAATTTCTGTCCTATCTCAGCATGGAATAGTAACAGTCTGTAGGCCAGCAGGGTCCACAGGCAACATCTGGAGGAGGACTGATGTGTAATACAACGTTAGTTGAATTAACAGAGATGATTATGGGAGAATAGGACGAGAAGTTTTTAAGGAAAGAAATTATTGTGGACCCAAGCCTACCTGCTTGCTGTATTTTCCCCAAACCTTACCAGCCCCTCAGACAAAAGGACTATTTTTCTCTTCCTCTCCAGGGCTAATTATTCTAATTAAAAAAAAAAAAAGTAGCCCACATTTGCTGCCATATCACCACATCAGAAGTATTTCACAGCCCAGAACAGAAAAGAACCACTGTACTTTTTCATACTTCTCCTGTAATATGTATATCCTGCAATGTGAGATCGTGCTTTGCTTCTCCTTCCCCGTTAGATTTTAAGCTTCTCAACAGCAAGAGCTTTATCATATGTACGTTCATGTCCCTACAGCACCTACTAAAACCTTTAATCATAGTTAAATACTCAGTCCCTGCATGATGAATAAAGGGAAAAAAATGAATTATGAATAAACAAGTAAACTAGTTAGTACTTAGTGCCGCCAAAAACATGTTACTGAGATGTGGTATTGTTTAAATTTATGTAATACCAAAGGCTAATGCTTCCCTTTGGACTTAAGCTGCTGGAATCACTTAATTTTTCTATACTTGGTCCACATGTGAATTCCAACCAACATCAAATGAATGTTGGATTAAACAGCCCGGGATCTGCATATGGGATAGCCGCGAACTCCCCCAGGCAGGTGGTTAGGTCTGGAGACCAGAAGACTTGATGCTACAGAGCTGGACGTTCTCAAAGAGAGCCCATGTCCTGCACCCAGAGAAAATCGGGGTGCACTTGGCCTGCCACAAAGAAACGACTCAAGTGCACAGACCCAAAGGTATCTGGATCGAGCCCCCAGTTTTGAGCCTGTCCCTCTTTCCCTTGTATTTTGCACTCCTCTTTTAATTACTGTATTCACTCCCCATCCTAAGGGGGGTGGGGGAAACAGAGAATTCAGTGGTATTGCAAAAATATTTCCAACCGAAGGAGGCAAAAGGACAGAGAGTGGCAGCTTCCAAGATGATCGTAGCTTCTCAGAAGTTCTTGCCGCCCTTGAAGCTGGGTTCATGGAGCAGCTGGGAGGGATTCTGCGAGCAGCCAGTTCTGATCTGGTGAGTGATCAGGAGGCTCCTGGGAGGAGGCCCAGCTGGGATTCCTTCCAAACCGTGTCTGCACCACCTGTAATTCTGCAACACATATACCTGCCAGAAGACTGTCCCAAGCCTGGGGGGATGGGGAGAGTTGCCATTCCAGAAAGAACCACCAGCCAGCTTTGGCAGAGAAGGGCGCCCTTGTGCATTGGGAAGGAGTCAGGGCTTCCAACTGAGGGCACCTCGCCAGCCCTGGTATGCAGATCCAGGATCTGTGCCCACGGAGCCTGCCCCAACTTGCCCATCAGAGAGAAGCCAGGGCAAGATGGGAAAGGTGTCCGCTCCCCACCTCCCTCCAGTTTCAGCCAGCTCCTTTGAAGCCCTGGGCCAGAAGGCATGGCCAGTCCTGATGCAGCGCTTTCTTCAGCGAGCCTCTGGGATTCGGGTTCTTTCTCTCTCTCTCTGGAAGGCAGACTAACATAAATCAAAAAGCACGGGTTTTGGAAGCAGATAAACCTTGATTCAGATTCTGTCTGGGCCATGCACTGGGTTTATAATCCCCCACAAAAAGAGTGATTCAACTTCTCTGAAACTTGGAGTTCTTATTTCTGAAATAGCATTAACTTAAGGCAGGGTTTCTCAGTCTCAGCACTGGTGACATTTTGGACTGAATAGTTCTTGTGGGGCTGGGGCATGACAGAATGCTTCACAGCATCCATGGCTCACCTACTAGAGGCCAGCAGTGTCCCCCCTCCCAGTTGGGACAACCAAAAATGATCCCAGATACTAGCTGATGCCCCTTGGGGAGCTAAATGGCCCCCAGCTGAGGACCACTGACCTAACCTAATCCTTAGGATTATTGTGTTGTACATATTATTGCAAATAGAGTCTGATGCCTACAAATGAATGAAAAGCACTAGAGGATTATGAATTCCTGTGGCAGATGCCACTGCTGTCCCACCCGCATCCCTCAGCATCCACCCCAATACGCTTATGGCCACTTCCCATGAACACCCAGGACTCTGGGCACAGGAGTATGGTCAGCCTACAAACAGGGCAAATTGGAAGTTGATGCCTTTGGAAGCAGCCCTTAACCACTGATACAGGAGAAGTTGGTGGATAAACATCCCAGCATCCTAGCCCCTTTGTTGAGATAGTTAAGAGGTGGGTCGCCCAGAAGCCCGCAGTGAGATCGGACCCCATTGCCCACGGTGCTCCCGGCATGCATACAGCCACCTTCACTCGTTTGCTCCCTCGTGGGCATTTCTGGGAATCACTTCTCAAACTCTTTGAACAGCTTCCTTTCACTTTCATGTGTTTCTGGCTTTTAGTAACTTAATCTATAAAAACTGTGACTTTTATTTCTATAAATGTCCTAGCTGGCTGATTCATCAGTCTTCTCATTTGTATTTACCCAGGTCCCAGGGTTTTGACTTTTTTTTTTTTTTTTAAGTACTTCAGATAAGCTACTGTCCTGCCCTGGGGACTGCTGAAGACAATGAGGGACACATCCCAGGCAGGCTCGATGTGGGTCAGAGAACAAGGGTCCAGGATTTTCATTTCTCACTCGGCTGCAAACCCAGCCTCTCCCCCACCACTGCTGCCCTTCAGCTCCTTCAAAGATGCCCGTCAGACCACGTCTGCCATGAACTCAGCGGTCTTATTTATTGCTGTGACCTCAGCACCTAACACCACACTGGAACATGGTGGGTACCTGGTAATATTTGTTGAACTACTGAGTGGATGCCGTTCTCATACTTAAACCTCTGGATGCTTCCCCATGTTATCAATGGAGGATAAAGATCAAACTCCAAACTGTACACAGGGCAGAGCCTTCATAACTGGGTCTCTGCTGGTCTCTGCTTCCCTCCCCAGCTTCATCTCTCACCGTTTACCCATCCCCTTAGGTCAAAATACACACAAACCACCTGTACTTCAACCACCCCATATTATGCACAGTATGTTCTTTCCATGGTGCTTCTGCATACATTGCCCCGAAGCCTGGATGGCCTGTTCCAGTTCTTTCCCTTGCTGACACTTACAGGTTCTCCAGCGGCTGCTCAGCTTTGACTTCCTCCTGGGGGTCTGCCCTGATTCCTTCTCTGCTCCCATTCCACTATCATACTTTGGGGGTTGCTCATAAATCTCACCCACTGGAGAGAGAGTGCCTTGAGGAAAGGGGTCATATCTTTGATGTGGAGGTGTCCCCAGCGACTGACACATTTTCATGCTCAGAAAAGAAATGCTTGTGTGTTAATGAAAGTAATAACGTAGTCATAATTTGAAGATGTTTTAGTATGTGTATCAGTCAGTGTTTTCCAGAGAAACAAAACCAACAAGGTATATAGAGATATATAGAAAGAGATTGATTGTAGGGGTTGGCTCACATGATTATGGAGGCTAAGAAGCCCCACTATCTGCCATCTGCCATCTAGAGGCCCAGGAATGCCAACGGTCTAGCTCTAGTCCAAACTTGAAGACCTACGAACCAGGAGAACCAATGGTGTAAGTCCCAGACTAAGTCAGAGCCCCGACAACCAGGAGCACTGATGCCCAAGGGTAGGAGAGAATGGATGTCCCAGCCCAAGCAGAGAGCAAACTCTCCCTTCCTCCACCTTTTTTTCTATTCAGGTCCTCAGGGAATGAGATGATGCCCAGTCTCATTGGTGGGGGCAATCTCCTTTACTCAGTCTACTGATTCAAATAGGAACCTTTTCCAAAAACCCCCTCGCAGATACACCCAGAAATAATGCTTACCAGCTAATTTGAGCATCCCTTTGCTCAGTCAAGTTGACATATAAAATTAACCATCACAGTATGCAATCCCCATTCTCCTGAATCAGCAACTGACTTCTGCATGGAGAGAATATTTGGAAAATCCCAGGGATCCCCCCACCTGCTAACCACCTTCAGAAACACAAACCACAGGTACATGAACCACATTACCAAAGCCTCCTACTACCGTCATCTAGCTGGAGTACTGATGGGAAGAACCTACAGCCTTGGCCAAGGACTAATGTGACCTGCCACCCCAGCCCATGGAGAAGGCTCGATCTGTGAATACAAACTCCTCCCATATCACACAACCAGGTGGGTGACTGTCATGAGAACTTCTGGAAGTTGTGCTCTTCGTTAAACTGAGCTCTTCCAACCTAGAATAACATCTTCAAGATGGAATGTTTACAAATTCAACACCAGACCTTAAATCTTAGAGTTTGTGGTTAGTAGTGCTAAGCTGGTTTCATGGAAACAAGGGGTAGAAAACAAACGAAAGTGTACTGGTTCTTCTTTGAAGGTCCAATTAATTCTTTTTTTTTTTTTTAAGTAGGCTCCATGCCCAGCATGGAGCCCAAGGCAGGGCTTGAACCCAGGACCCTGAGATCAAGACCTGAGCTGAGACTAAGAGTTGGATGTTCAACCAAATGAGCCACCCAGGCATCATTGAAGGTCCAAATAATTCTACATCGAAATCCTCTTTGGAGGGAAGGATCTAGCTGTGACAAAATGACCCCTCCTCACTTCCCTACCCCTCTTCCCCTATCACCCTCCCAAAAGAAAGCTGGTTTGAAGAGCTCCAGACATTTCCTGAGACTTGAATAAAATCTAATCATATGGAGAAGGAAATTGTAAAGGCAATGAAGAACAGAATGAAAGGAGAGTTTTCGTTGTATTGATCTAATCATACAACCAGCAAGCACTAAGCAACTACTTTTGTGACCAGCTCATGTGTCAGGAAGGCCTTGTTTGCTCCTGAAAAATGACAATATTTATAACATGTATATGTCCATCAAGACAGAGTGCAAGAGTCAAATGCTAAACATGATGTCTGAAAGGGAAAGGATGTTCATATGAAAATAAGTCTTCTGAATCTTTTCAGCCAGAGACACTGTTTGAAGTACCTCGTGAGTCTCCCTTGCTGAGCTAAGAGTAGACCCAAATTTATTTTCAACAAAATAGTGGACCTGGATCTTCTACCGGAACCACCTGAAACATTTCCTTAGTTCCAGCTACCCAATCTTTGAATACCCTATTGCTACCGTTTATGTCACAAAAAGAGTCATCCACCACCACATAATCATCCCCCAGGTCCCCAAGCCCATGAGTCACTGGCCTGTCTGTATCTCCATACAGAGACCAAAAGAAATATGAATGTTGCCTTTCTCTTCCTCGGCTTCTAAAGAGTTTCCACTTGACGATACATGATAACATAGGCCATCACAACCCCGCTGCACAGGTCTGATCTAAACAGCATAAGAGAGTCTCCTCAATTCCACAGCCAGTTTTGTGGGAGGAGATTTGAGGAGTTGGTCCACCGAAGGCCATGAAAGCTCCATGTGGAAACAAAGGTTGAGGCTGAGACTTCCTCAGAAAGAAATCACAGAATCACAAAATGCCCAAGCCAGAAGTAATTCCCAGGTACCACAAAACCAGCTCACTCACTCAGTGGTTGATGATGCTTCCCTAAAAGCCAGGGAAGATGTTTGAAATGCTAAAGTCCCAATAACAGAGAAGATGAGCCATTCCAGGACTCACCTCCTAATGTCCACACTATGCTCTTTCTACTGCCCCACATGACCTCCTCCTTCAGAATTCCCACTCCTGAATCCCCCAGTCTCCTGAACAAGCCAGTTTGGCATGGGTGGCCTCAGCTACTGCCCACATGTCAAGCCAACAGTTCAGACAACCAGCAGGAAGACATACTCTCCTTTCCCATGCAAATACTAAACCATTTTTTTGTTGCTTTCCTACCAATAAATCCATGTGGACTGTATCAGGATATGAAGCTGCTCACCCAGGACCTTGCAGATACTAAATGAAGCAATTAGGGGCAGAGTAGACCCTAGATTCTGGTCTCCTGACTCTCTGGATAGCATACTTTGTATTCCTTGAAAGTCTGCCATGCCCCAGTGTTCCTGCAGATCTCAAAGAGGAAACGATGGGTTTCAACTTTTGAGTCTCAAACCATTTTTCAGCCAAAATGCTATATAAGACCCCAACCTACAGGACTAACATTAGCCAGGACAATCTCTTTTAGCCAGAACCTTCCTGGAACCAACTTTTCCTGCTAAAGACAAGAATCCAACAAGAAGTAACGGCTATTGCTGTTATAAAAATATATTATTACTTGTAGGGTTTCACAGAATAAGAGGTAATTCTCTTTTTATGTGCTGTAGTAGCAAGGATGTTTAAATGTCATCTTTATTTTGACAGTATTTCAGAGGAAGGCATTAATGCCATATTCCATTTAAATAGTCTTTTATTATACCAGAGACCAGTGCCTTTCCCTGTAGGATTCTCTTAATGGACAAAAGGCTCCAAAGTGGGGGGATGGGAGCTGGGAGTATTTTTTTTTAAAGCAACCATAGATCTCATGGGGAAAAAATTAATTCTGACAGAAAACTATAGGGTAGGGAACTTGGCAAAGTTGCATCAACAACACTAGTGATTTCAGCTCGGTTTTATCTTATTTAACTCGTGGTCCTGACACCTTCTTTCTCCAGGGACTCCATCCCTGACTAATAGTCTCAAAATTCTCTATGGTTTGTTCACTTTTTTGATATGTCATGCCTGAGATATGCTGACTGGTTCAGCCTTTAGGTGAGTTAGCCCACAGATGTAGACAAATGGTATACACAGAAAGAAGGCCTCTGCACCAAAAAAGGAAAAGAGAAAATGAAAAAATGATCCCTCTCATATTGTACTGACAGCCCAGTTAGCAAGCACGATGGTGGAACCAAGTCAGAGCTGAAAGATTCTCAAGCCCTTTGATAGGCACTCCCAGAAATAACTCATAGAAGAAACAAGTAAAATGTCCATTGCAATGCTAAACAGAATGGAGAGCAGGATGTGGGGTTAATACATGAGAAATGAGGACGCCCAGTGCCTTGTTCACTAAAATAAGGGGAAGGTTGTGGGGGCAAAAATTGGAAATAAAAACCTCCACATCCAACAATTGAGCTGTGCTATACTAAAACAGTGTCAGTCTGAACATAAAAAATACTTTCAATGAAATATTAGAGACTCTAAAACAGTACTGCCTTAGTCTGTTTAGGTCGCTGTAACAAAAGAGCCCAGACTGGGGAGCTTGTGTCCTCCCACAGTAGGAGGGGCTCAGAATCTCTTTGGAGCCTCTTTTATAAGGCCTTTCTTTTTTCTTTTAAGATTTATTTATTTATTTGAGAGAGAGAGAGAGCGCACAAATGGGAAGGGCAGAGGGAGAGGGTGAGAGAATCTCTAGCAGACTCCCTGCTGAGTGGAGAGCCCCACACAGGGATCCATCTCACGACCCAGAGATCATGACCTGAGCCTAAACCAAAAGTCAGACACTCAACAGACTGAGCCACACAGGCACCCCTCTAAGGCCTTTCATGAAGGCTCCACCCTAACTGGTCTTTGGGAGCATTTCCCAAAGACCCCACCTCCTAATACCATCACATCAGACATTAGGATTTCAACATACGAATTTGGGGAAGGACATAAACATTGGGACCATAGCAAGTATGGCTTTTTCAATTATAATAATTTGAAAATAGACCATTGCCCTGCTCCAAAGCCTTCACTGGCTTCCATTGGCTTTTAGCACAGTCTCCTTAATATGACCATTGGGCCCTTCTTTGTCTGGTCTTTACCTACAGCTCCAACCTTAACTCGCCCCACTCCCTAACTGCCCTGGCTTTGAGTATCTAGAGACCTTAGAAATTGCCCAAACACATCACCCTTCAGCAATGAGCTGAGGCATCACTTTTTCAAGATCGCTTCATGATCTTCCTTGCAACAAGGTTCCCTGTCTTAGCATTTTCCTTGCACTGCAATTACCTGTGCATTTTTCCACTGCCCCGAGCAGACTAAGAGCTCCCTTTGAACCAAGATCCTATCTACTGCACTCATGGCTAAATCCTAGCACCGTGCCTGGCATATGGCATATGGCATATGGGCTCAGCAGACATGCGTTGGATGGATACATTAAAAAAAGAATGAGCAATGATTGAATCAGTGAGAGAATCAATGAAGAAACAGAATTGCTACTAGCCTTGGTACCCTCGTATTTGAGTGACAGTCTGAATGCATGCACACCTGCATGCAGTGCAATGATTAGAGGCGACGTAAGAAGGGCAGATGAGAGAACGTGAGAGACCATGGCATGAGACTAATCGTCTCTTTCTCGAAATGTCTTTAATATTGTGGGGAGTCTGTGGTAACAGCTTTACTGAGATATAATTCACTTATTTAAAGTGTAAAAAAAAATGGTTTTTAGTATTTCACAGAACGTTTAGTATTGCACCACCATCAATTCTAGAACATTCTCATCAGCACACAAAAAAAGACCCTAAACCCATTAGCTATCAGCCAGCCGCAAACCCCCATGTTGCCCAGCCCTACGCAAACACTAATCTCTCTGTTTTTATAGATTCATCTAATCTGGACCTTTCATATAAATGAAATCATATAATATTTATCCTTCTGTGTTCAGTTTCTTTCAGTTAGCGTCATGTTTTCAAGGGTCATCCATCTTGTAGCGGGTAGCAGTGCTTCATTCTTCCTATGGCTGAATGATATCCTGCCTTATGGATATACCGTAGTTTGCTTCTCATTCATCAGTTGGTGGACATTTGGATAGTTTTGGCTATTAATACTAATGCTGCTATGAACATCTATGTACAAGCTTGTGTGTGGACATAGTATTTGCACTTCCTCTGGGCATACACCTAGGAGTAGAATTGCTGGGTCATCTGGTAATTCCATGTTTAACTTTTTGAGGACCTGCAAGGTTGTTTTCCAAAGTGGCTGCACCCTTTCCCATTCCCACCAGCAATGTAAGAGCGTTCCCATTCCTTCACATCCTTGCCAACGCATACTATTTGGGGGGGGCTTTCGGATTATAGCCATCCTAGTGGGTATGAAATGGTATTACAGTTTTGATTTGCATTTCCCTGATGACAAATGACCTTGAGCGTCTTTTTATCTGTTTACCGGCCATTTGTATATTTTATATTGTTTTTAAATCTTTTTTAATTTAGAAAAATGTTTAGAATAAGAAACAGAAATAGTCTCTTTTTTTTTAAGATTTTTATTTATTTATTTGAGAGAGAGAGTGAGTGTGTGCAAGTAGGGGAAGGAGCAGAGGAAGAGGGAGAAAAAGAAAAGCAGACTCCCCGCTAGAGCACTGAGCCCAAGGAAGGGGGTGAGGGGGCTCAATCCCAGGACCCTGAGATTATGACCTGAGCTGAAATCGAGTTGGCTGCCCAACCGACTGAGCCACCCAGGGGCCCCAGAAATAGTCTCTTTCTAATAAATATGAAGTACCTAGGAGATCACACTGAACCTGTGGTAATAACCACCAAAAGAGAAAAGTACAGAAAAGGTGTCTTAATGATCCACAAGAAAAAAAGAGATCATGAGCCTGCTTTTGAAGATGAGTGTGGGCTTCAGCCCAGGCATCAGGTAATGAGGCTCCAGAGTCGGGTGACAGGGCTCCCGTCCTGCTGAGCAGGTTACTGGGCTTCTCTAACTCCTGGTTTCCTATCTGTAAAATGGGATACTAACAAGGCCTATATTGTAGGGCTGGTGTGATAATTAAATAAAATGCACCTATATAAAGCACACAGCACGGCCCCAATAAACACCCAATAAATTCTTGGTGTAGGAACTAGGTTAATTAAAATTAATCAGGCTTATTTTTTAAACTCTAGGACTTCTGGAAGGCTTGATTATGCAAATGTGCATTAAGACTCTCAAAAAAGGAAGAATTTGTTTCCCAAATTGACCATGGAACCCTTTTTTCAGAGGTTATTCAGCAGGGCACAGGGTCTAGAACACGCTTTGAAATCTGCTAACCTACTTGGAGCTGACCCGGGACACTCAGTTACTTGGCTACAAATCCAAATGGAGAACCCAAGTTCCCCGATCCCCCATTCTTTAGTGAGCTCTTTCCATGAACTCATCACCTTGGTGGTAGGGAAAGGGAGGCCCCATGATCTGCTCTCCCAGCCCTCCACCTACGTAACTCAGCAGTCTCAATCCCTGCCCCACGGGCCACATGAAATATGCCTAAGTACATAACAGGAATAAGTCAAGCTAACACATTGCTGAAAGAAATATGTTCTATCCTCCTGCCTTGGCAAGTAAACTTTCATAATGACCTGAAAGGCCAAGTTCAAATCTCAAACTTCTCAGAGTCCCTCAGTGAACATAACACACGAGGAGAAGGGGGCCCCAGGCACGAGGCTGTACCCTATCTCCTGCCAGCCCTGGCCCTGTCCCACACCATGAGGGGCCTTCTTCACAGGTACAGAGACCCCTCTGGCTACAGGTTCAGGCTTTGTCCACCGCCCCCTGCTGTGGTAGCTCTTCTCTGTGTCCCCTCAGAGCTCAGAGCTCAGAGCTCAGGAGGGTGCTAGAGTCAGGGAGTCAGACCCAGAGGAGAGACCTGAGCATCTAAATAAGAATTGGAGATCCTGGGGGCACCTGGGTGGCTCAGTCGTTAAGCGTCTGCCTTCAGCTCAGGTCATGGTCCCAGGGTCCTAGGATCGATTCCCGCATCGGGCTCCCTGCTCAGCCAGGAGCCTGCTTCTCCCTCTCCCACTCCCCCTGCTTGTGATCCCTCTCTCACTGTGTCTCTCTCTGTTAAATAAATAAAAAATCTTTAAAAAAAAAAAAAGAATTGGAGATCCTGGTGCCTGATGTGGGGAGGGGCATGGGCTCCGAGTGGACACAGAGCCTCAGCCCTCCAGAATCACCCCCCTGCAGGAACAGGTGCGGGGAGCACAAGGTCTCTAAAGGTGGAGCCCAGGTTGAGTGCCCTGGGCTCCGAGCGCACCAGGATTGTTGCAGGGAGAATGCCTGAAAAGCAACCCCTGAGAACACGAGCATGCATCTTCCTCCCCTAGGACTATAGGCTTTTCAATGGAAACAGCCCTCCAGCCCCCCTGGGGCGGGTTATCCCAGAGATTCACGAGCACCAGGAGGACTCCACGTGACACATGCGGGCATCAAGAAGGGGCATGCCAAGGTGACCTGGGGAGCCTTTTTTCAGCCCTCCTCTCCCCGTTTGGTAAATTAGAGAAAATCAGTAAAAGCTGGAAGGAGACTCAAGGCTCACATTATCTCTGGATGGTTTGCTACATGTAAATAAGAAGAACTTTATGGAAGCAAGCAGATTGTACATTATCATTAGTATGATTTCAGCCTGCTTTATGGCTCCTCAGCTAGTTGAAAACATATTTTTAGTTCTAATACCAAAACCTGTCAGAATTTGTTTTGCTAAAGCTAACAGTATGATACAGGTCAGATCAATTATTATGAAAAATTCAATTAAGGAAGTGCCATATGCGGCACTATGAAAAGGGCCACAACAGCCCATATGGCTGGAAAGGAGCGGCAGTGGCCCTGGGGCCCTACACGAGCATGACACTGTCCAGCCCGTCCGTCCTTGGCACTGTGGCCATGTTGGAATGGGAAAGTCCCTCCCCCATCTTCATTCTAGCCCCCTGCTCCCCGATGCCCCCCAGAACCTCCTGTTCTCCTGTCCCCCGCCCAAACCCAGGAGACTTCAACTGTGTTTGCCTGCAGAGGACTCAGTTAGCAGGGCTTGTGGTATCCCAGAGCACGACACTTTCAAATAAAAAGACAAAGAAACTGGTTGGACAATGAAATACCCTACTCCTGGCCTACTGCATGAAGTAGGGGGGAAGGGGCATAAAGAGCGCCAGTTCTGGATCAAACTGGCTGGATTTAGGTCCCTACTCTACTGTGAGCAATGCATTCAACCCCTCGAAGCCCTCCCTTTCTCATCTGTAAAATGGGGACAATAATATCATCTTCTTCACGTACTTGTTGGACAAAGTAAATGAGATGATGCATGTTAGGGTACTTCGCGTGGTGTCTGGTGACCAGCAAAAACTCAGTCCATATTAGTTATTATTTTTGTGTCCTTGACAGGCAATGGGTTTGGTGGAAAAGTGTATGATTTAAGACAGGAAATCCGGATCTGCTGCTAGCTCTTAGACTTTGGGTTAGTCAGTCCACCTCTCTGGACCTTCACTTCCTCATCAGCAAATTGGGGATAATCATATCCATTCGGCAGAGTTGTTCCGGGCTTCGGTGAACTACTGCATGGGGAAAGTGTTTGCAAACTATTGCATGATGTGCAAGCATAATTGAATGTCATCATCTGCAAGCTCACCCTGAGCCTCTGGAAACACTGGGCAGACGCCATCTATGTGAGTTCGATCCGAAGATGGACTGTCCGGGCACTTGAGTCATACCTAAAGGCATCCCAGGAGTCTCATGATGCACAGCAAAAATGAGGCACGGGAACATGAAAGCCTGAACTGCAAGGGGTCTGAGAGGTACAGCAGAGCCAAGTTCAGAGAAGAATTGCCTGACTAATTGTACTTGCTAGTTTAGCATCTTTCAAATAGATTGGGTATATATATATATATATATATTTTTTTTTTTTTTTTTTTTTTAAATCTTCCAAATCGATATGTGACAGCATGGTTATCTTTCAGGCTTATAGTCCACAATGGTGTTGCCCTTGACACCATAACCCAAGAGATAAATCCGGAGGTGGGGGGGGAGGTTGCCAAGACGCACCACAATGGCGGCTGCTCTTGGGCTGGTCAGACCCTGCCTTGGTGTTTTGCTGACGGAGGCAGCCAGCCATCTGACCACTTGGCTCGGATCGTGGAATGTTTCAACCTTTTGGTCCGCAGCTCTTGGCTAACAATTATGCTCTGCAGGCCCTTCCATCCTGGTCCTTGTCCGAGGTGAAGTGAGCTGATTATTTACCACGACTTTTCCTCCTGGGACTCTCAGGCCGAGGGTGTGTTTGGCCTTCTGGTCCCGAATCTCCTACTCGAGGCAAGCCTTGGGGATCTAGAACCCAGGGGAAGGGACAGGGAGGACGAGTGCTGAAGAGAAATGGAAGGCAGGGGGAGGGCACAAGAGCGCTCTTGCCTGACCCTGCTTTACCTCTTCAGGTGAAGAAAGAGAAAGGGAGGGGTCAGGGTTGCACCAGAGCGGTTCTGAGGAGGAAGCAGTTTGGGGAAGCCATGGCCTGCAAAGCTCAGGGGAGCTGCCTCCTCCTAGAGGGGTTGGCCTCTGTCAGGAGGGAGCCAGGGCTGGGGGGGGGCGGTGGACAGCCGTGTCCTGCTCCTGTCCTCGGGACCCTGGCTACAGCTAGTGACCCCAGGAATAGGAGACGCAGCCCCGGGCCGAGGGGAGCCCAGGCAGAGCTGGGGGACTGTGGACCCCACCCTCGTCACCTCGCTCTGGTCTTTACCCTGGTTTCCTCTTAGTTGTGGTTAAAGAAAAAAAAATCACGATTAAAACAAAAAACCCCTCACGTGTGTAATTTCAACATGTTGTTCAATGGGGGGTCGGGGGGTTGGGGGGAGCTCTAGCTAAGCGAGCACAACCGCCAAGCCTCCTCTTGCACTCAGGCTCTCCCCACCTGCCTGCCTTCCTTTTTCCTTTCAGTCCTTATTCTCCTGCTGCTTTTTGGCTTCCCCTCTGGGAACCCTTCCCTCTAGCCCCTCCCTTCCCCCTGAGCACCCCTCCCCCCAGCTTCCTTCCCCCCTGCTTCCTCCTTCCCCCTCTTCTCCCCCCTCCCACCCTCCTTCCCTCTGCTCTCCCTCCCCTCTGCTCCCCTTCCTCTCAGTTCCCTCACCTTCTCTCCTGCTCCTCCAATCTACTTTTCCTGTCCCCAGCCCATCTCTTCAAGATGTCCTAATGGAGACTTTCTGGTTTCTCTTTTTCTGGATTCTAGGACTTGAAAGGCAGTGTAAAATCATATACACACCTGTCAGAAGGCCTTGATGCTGGTGAGGAAGGAATAAGAAAGAAGGAATTATGGTTCAAACTTAAGCAAGGAAAAGAAGCATAGTGACAAAACAATTTTATTGTAAATTTTCCAAGAAGGAAGACAACTTCTCATATCTCGTCATAGCTTCCATAGAGCCTGGCTCTGTGCCTAAGACACGAAAAATACTAAATAAATATTTGCTGAACAAGTGAATAAATGAACGGATAAATACTGAAGCAAAATGTGGTTTTATTTCATTCGAGCACAGAGCCAAAGCGTCAACTGGGTCAGGGAGCTGAGATGCACGTCTTTCGGGAATCTTGGAAATCCTCTGGTAAAGGAACATGTTCACTTATAATTAGCAGGAGAATTATTGAAATGTAAATGCAGCTGCTAAGGTTTGCCCTCTTCAATGGGCTAACATTTCCCTTGTTTACATTACTAATTTTCTTGGCAAACCCTCTTTTATAAATACAGGTAGAATCCCAACCCACAGGTTCTGCACACGAAGCAGGCCATGTCTGCAAATGCCCACGGCAACCCCGGATTATTTTACCCAACCCCTCTGCCTCCAGCTGCTTCATCTGCTGGATTCATCGAACTCATCCTTTCCAACAAATATTTGTTTTATAGCCTTTCTGCTGAGTACTTTACACGTACTATCTCATTTCATCCATGCAATGCTCTGAAGAAGGCACCGCTGTTATCCCTACCTCGTGGACAAGGAATCTGAGGCTAAACTTGGTCAAGTAGATTCACCAACCATCCCCATTTGCCCATCTCTGAGGGAGTTCGCAGGACATGTGACTTGCAGCTTTCCCCTACCAGTCTGTCCCAGTTTACTTGGGACTGGGAAGTTTCCCAGGACATGAGGTTTTCAGTGCTAAAACTGGGAAAGTCCCATGCAAACCAGCAGAGTTGGTCACCCACCCTAGTCACACGGCTGGTAAATCTTAGAGTGGGACTCAAGACCACCCCGTGTCTGACACCAAGGCCCCTCTTTTCCCTACCCTGCTTTGCCCAGCAAACCTTTAGTCCTACATTTTTTGCTTCTTTTAAGATCTCCTAGTCACCTCACATTCCAAACAGCACCCCCAAGACATCTCTTTTCGCCTAAAGCCAACTACCCTACCTCTATCTCCACAGACTACACCCCTAAAAGCCCCCTGAGAGTCACTTCCAAATCTCTAGAAAACTTTCCTTCCTGATGCTCCCTTTAACCAGGTCTTCTGTCCTGAATTCCTGAAACCAAAAAGTTTCTCTCTTTCCAAGTGTTCACCCTGCACACTACCCTAAGGTATATTCTCTAGAATGTATAGAATGCACAGTACAACCTTGCATCTGGCATGTCACAAAGCTGAGGCAAAGAGAACAAAAAGGCAGAGCCTAGTCTAGCACCACATCTTCCCAACCTACAGGCTGGCATGCTTTCCAAAGCACCATCCCCTGAATGGACATTTCTCCAAAGAAGACATCCAGATGGCCAACAGACACATGAAAAGATATTCAACATCACTCATCATCAGGGAAATGCAAATCAAAACCACAATGAGCTATCACCTCACACCTGTCAGAATGGTTAGACTCAAAAAGACAAGAAATAACAAGTGTTAGCAAGGATGTGGAGAAAAAGGAGCCCTCATGCACTGTTGGTGGGAATACAAGCTGGTGCAGCCACTGTGGAAAACAGTATGGGGGTTCTTCAAAAAAGTAAAAATAGAATTACCCTATGATCCAGTATTTGCACTACTGGGTATTTACCCAAAGAAAATAAAAATAGTAATTTGAAAAGATATATGCACCCCTGTGTTTATTGTAGCATTACTTATAACAGTCGATACAGAAGTGTCCAAAGTGGACATCAACAGATGAATGGATAAAGAAGATGTGATATATAGAGATAGATAGGTAGATAGATAGATAAGTAGATAGATAGATAGATGATAGATAGATAGATAGACAATGGAATATTACTCAACCATTAAAAAGAATGAGATCTTGCCATTTGCAACAACATGGATGGACATAGAGTATTATGCTAATGGAAACAAGTCAGAGAAAGAGGAATACCATATGATGTCATTTATATGCAGAATCTTAAAAAAACAAAACAAGTGGATAAGCAAACACAAAAAAGCAAAAACAGAGCCAAAACAGAACAAACTGATGGTTGCCAGAGTGGGTGGGGGGACGGGCAAAATGGGTGAAGGGGAGTGGGAGGTACAGGCTTCCAGTTATGGAATGAGTAGGTCATGAGGATGAAAGGTGGAGCGTAGGGAGTAGAGTCGATGGTATTATGATCACTGTTTGGTGACAGATGGTAGCTACACTTGCAGTGAGCACAGCATAATTCAGGGTTGTCCAATCACTATGTCATCCACCTGAAACTAATGTAACATGTGTCAACTATATTTCCATTAAAAAAAAAAAAAAGCACCACCCCTTGCCTCTCCTGTGGTTTCCTGGACCTCAGAGCAAGTCCAAACTCTGTCTAGAGACAGTCCAGCCCTCCCAGCCTGCCAGCAGGTGGGCCACAAACCCTCTCTGCTCTGCCAGGTTGGGCTGGTTCTTGCAGACGTCTGCTCTCCTCCACATCTACTCCTCTGTTGTGTCTGCCCTCCGTTCCCTCCATCACTGAGGTTTCTATGGAGCACCAGCTGTGGGCAGAGCCTTGGGCTAGGGGATCCATACAGGAGGAAGACACAGCCCCCAAAATGAAGGGCTTTCACTCTCGCAGAGGTTCCACCACCTCATGACCCCTACTCCTGACCCCTTTTCCTCATGCCTTTCCAGAACATATATTGTCTGCACCGTGACTGGTGGCATGTGAGCTCGTCAATCTCATGTTCATCTGCTCCACCTAGATGGGTCTTGGTTTCCTATAACAAGATTGTCCGGTCCTGGGTATAAAGGGAGTGGAAGCCCTTTCTCCCTCTTCCCCACAACACCCCTGGCTTTGCCCGCGACACATCCTGGGTGCCTGAGAACTACTTGTTGAACTGAGTTAAACTGGTCACCACAGAGTCTGGCACAAACAAATCCTATGCCACAATGTTTCCCTCCAATTCCAGTTTACATTGCAGCCGTTCCGTGGAAGAAAAACTCAGCTGGATGCTATCGGCACTGAAGTCCAGGCGGGAAGGAGAGGACAGCGGATTGACCCATCTATGCGTCTTCATTTCATCACTGTGGAGAAACCCACCTCCTGCCCTTGCTTCTTCCTCCCCCCAGATGGCTAATGAACCAAATGGCCATCTTCTGGATCCTTCCTGCCGCCTTCCAGCCCCTCACTGAAAGCGCCTACCACCTCAAGTACAGAACCACAGCTCAGATGCTTCAACAGCTAAAAAGAATGAGCCATTGACTCATTTTTCCCTGTTTCAAAGAGCTGCGGGGTTCCCTCCAGCAGCCTCGACATCCCCTAAGTGGGCCTGTCCCGGAGCCAGGGCCGCCTAAGGAGACTCCTGCTTCCTCCCCAGACTGAACCATAAATTACATATCCTTGATGTGTGACCTTGAGCGAGTTCATTGCTTCGCTGCTCTGGGCTTGGAATCCCGCAGCTACAGAGAAGGGGCTGCCTCAAAGTCTGCCAAGCTCACGCAATCTATGCCTCTCCGATTTCCTTCTCATTCCCGGGCTCGCTGCTCAGAGCAGTCCTCTTGAGAAGCCGGGAACGATCTCTGCCACCCGCCCAGCTCTGCCACAGCAGATTCTTTTGTGTTTCTTTGTATTAAGTCCCGGGCTGAGAAAAGCTCATGAAAAACTGCTGGTTCACCCAAGATGAAAAAAAAACAAAAAAAACACTCCCAGGAAGAGGGCAAACGGACCTCAGGGGCTCCCGGCTGGCCTAGGGAGATAAAGCTATTCTAGAAACTTCGATGGTTTGATTTCAGCCGCTCCTCGGGATCCTCAAGCCAGTTAGCCTCTCAGAATAGAGCAGGAAGTAGGTAATGAGCCGGCCTCTGAAGAGTACTTTGTGGGGTGTTCCTTTGAATGACACCCAGGCCATCAGGTTCCCACTGGCCTTCCCTGGGAGAACTCACTTGCAAAAGAGAGAAAAAGGTATTTAAACCACAGTTGCCTTCTAAGCAGAAGGGCTCTTTATAAACAGGAAACCCTCTGGATCTGCTGAGCATCTTGACGGGTTGGGATATGGAGAATGTGGGAAGAGAGGCTGGGGTGGAGTTGGACTGCTTGCGTAACTCATCACAAAAACTGGAATTAGTGGGGAGAAACCAAGAAGGGAAGGGTGAGAAAAAGAGAGGTGGATGAAGGAGGGGGCGGCAAACTGGGGAGCCCGGAGCCCAATGCAGGGCTTGATCTCAAGACCTTGAGATCATGACCTGAGCTGGAACCAAGGGTCAGGTATTATCCAACTGCACCACCAGGCACCCCAAGACAGCGATTCTCAATATATAGCTGTATCCTGTTGCACTCAAAGCCCCTCCATCTTGCTCTGGATTCCGCTCTACAATCTTCCCTCCAAATTCCCATGCATGAGTGGGATTGCTTGTTTGTTTGTTTGTGTTTGTGTTGGCGGAACCCAAGGATGGGGCCCATTTCAAGGATGAGTCAAATGCTGAAGAGAATAACAGTAAGAGTAGAGCCACAAACTTAAGAAAGCAGGAATTGGGAGCCAGGGGCGATTACAAGAAAGTAACCCCCAAAGAATGTGGAGAAATCTCTGGACATTCACAGTGTATTGAATCGGTGGCTGAAGCTCATCTTGTCTAGACGTCAATGGGAAGAAAGACTCCATGCACGTGCGTGCACTTACATTGGATATTTAGAAATGTCTAAAAACTGTCGCTCCTCAAAGATGGAAGAGGAACTATACATACAGCCCCTGCTCAAGCCATTAAAGAGTGTGGGGACAGACTGAAACCAATAAAGGGACAGAGCAGGGTCAGAGAGTGGAAAGAACCAAATTCCTGGCAACCAAGATGGAGTCCCAGAGGAAAATGAACGCTAGCCACCGAAAGAGGCCCTTCGATAGACTTTTAGCAGGAAAGAAACAGAGGGAATGAGGAGGAATCCTGCACAACCACAGACAGACCCATCTGGGCTCTAAAGCATCTACCTTTCCCGGTTTTATGCTTTCAGTTCTATCCATGTTTTTCCACATACACTTACTGGACACCCAACACAAGCCAGGCATGGTTTTTGATGCCAGGGAAACAGAGATGGAACAGACAGACAAGGGCTTGCTCTCTGAGACTTAACACAGATGACACACAAGGGGGAAAGGACATGAATGAATGAGATCATTTTAGGTACCATGAAATAGCATCCATGAATAAAATGAAGCAAAGAAGTATGATACAGAATGCCTTGATTCAGGGACTGCTTGAGAGGAGGAGTCCAGAAAGGCCTTTCTGAGAGAAGCAAACTTATATGAGCTGACCCAGGAGCCATTAGAAGGAGCCAGCCTGGGAAGATGCTAGAGAGAGGCACCCTGAGCCGAGGGGAGGAAGTGCAAAGGCCCTGGGGAGGGCGGCAGGGCTGGTGGGACTGGGATGAGGGAGGAGGTGGACAGGAAGCCCCAGGGCAGGCCCTGTGGGCCCCCGAAAACCACAATGAGGAAGACCAAAGTGGGCTGCCGCCGTGTACACGGTGGTGGAGAGGAGTCTTTCTCCTGTGCTGGGGAGACCAATTCCCCCAGCCAAGAACCAGGAGAGAGCTCAGCCCCCAGGGAGGCAGCTCCAGGAGCCATGCCTACAGCGAAGGGCCAGCAGGTGGCTCTCTGCGAAGGAGACCATCCGTGGTTTCTCCAACCACAGCTGACGCCTTTCCTGTTCGAAGGTAGAAGCACTTTGTCCCACCAAACAAAAGCTCCTTTAGCAAACATCCACTTTGCTGGGGTCTTCTTTTTAATAAAGGGAGCCCATAGCAACCAGTACAATGGGGCAGTCCAGGTGACTTGCATCCCGATGGCTAACAGAGGCGACTTCTCCTAGCCGGGAGCCTGCTCTGTGCTCCATTCCCAAGCTCCCAATTTTTCAAAGCCCCATGCTCAACCCAACTGGCTTGGCCACCCTCCTTTCCAATCAGACAATCCTAGGACAAAATAAATGCCAGGAGCCCAGGCCAAGGCCAAACTCCAGCTCTCCACGGAGCAGACTTGTCCAGGAAGCCATGGCTTCAAGGCGCTTACAACCCTCCCAGGGTGCAGGGGAGCAGGACGAGGAGATTGAAGGAGGCAGGCAGGTGTTCGCTGTTTTCACCGAGATTTCCTTGCCACGGTATGTTTGTTTGCTTTTTTATAAAGGTAAGAATTGCTGCAGACTTCCTCACAAGTCCTGGCCACAAAGAAGGGGTTTCAGGGACCAGCATGCAGGTGGCACCAGGAAACTGAGGGCTGCAGGACTTGTCAGTGAGTCAGCTGAGTTCATCATGGAGCCACGGGGCCCAGGCGCCTCTCAGCAGCTCTGACGTGGGAAGGGGAGCTTTCCCCTTTAAGGAGCTTATAATAGAAGTTGGCGTGGGAAATTTGGCCCCTTAAATTCTTCTCCTTTCTATCTGTTGGAACTAGCCTCTCCCCCCTTGAGTCACCATAGCCCTCAGGACATGCCATAGCAGCATCCAACCTTGTCCCTCGGTAGAGGGGGCACGCACTGAGCCCAGGCCCATATGTCACCCACAGCCGTGTCCCCCCCAGAAACTCCCAGAGCCTGGCCCCTGGCCAGCCCTTCGCCAATGCTCGCCAAACTCAGTTTTGATGTGGAGGCAAGAGGGACGGCCACAGAAGCCAGGAGCATCTGTGAAATGGGTCAGGCTTCAAGTTCAAGTGGATGTGGCAGCCCAGGCAAGGCCTGGCACATAGTCAGCCCTCAAGGAGTCATGGTGTTCTTCCTTGTTTTCTTCCTATGGGGTATAGGATTTAAGACGCCCGAAAACAACATTTTTAAAGGTCCTTTTGCCCTCAAATCCCTCCTCCCCTCATTGCCTCTAACCCCTGAATAATTCATACCAGTGAGATACGACGGTGAAAGGCCTGTATTAAATGTTCAGGTAAGTAGTATCATCCGCCATTTTAAAACGAGCCTTTCTTCAAGGGCTCCGAGAGGCTAAGGAACTCTCGCCTTATGTCCCACGGTTTGTAAGTGGCTAACCCAGGATCTGAGCCCAGACCCCACTCCAAGGCCAGCCTCACCTGGCAGCGGGGAACTAGGGCAGAGTTTCTTCAAGTGGGGGTCTCCACCACAAGTGTGTGGCTCTGGACGTGGCTGGCGTGGAGCTCCAGTGGACCCTGTCCCGAGCATCCAAAGGATACAGCTCAGGTGTCTGGGCAAGACTGGCGCTCCAGAGAGCCTTGGGTGGTGAGTTGAAGAGACCACTGGCTAAGTCTTCCTATGGCTTTGCTCTGGCCCATCTCGCTCCAGGCCCAACCCTTTAAATGGCTCCCAGCTGCCTCCACATTCAGCCCAAAACCACTGGCCTGGAAGTTCAGTCTTCTCACCTTGAACCTCCTCTTCCCTCAGAACGCTTCCCTGGACCCCTTCACAGCCAGGAGGACCCCCATCACCTGTTTCCAGAGCACCTGAGCTTCCAGCCCTTCATTCTGTTCAAACGCTCAAAGTAGTGCTTTTAAATTTTAATATAAGTTTAAAAATTTAAATTTAAATTTAAATATATATTTAAATAAATATATATATATTTATCACTCAGTGACTGACTGGTTTGACGTTCTGATCCCAACTGATCTTTTCAGCTCCATCCCCTGATTCCTCTGTACACACGTCTGTGTTCCATCCACGTATAGCACTCCCTAACACCTGTCTCTCCCATCTCTGTGACTTTGTTCATGTGATTCCTTCTTCTTGAAGTATGGATATCATTTCCACCCCGTTGAAGGACAATCAGAATTAGAGAAGGCAGAAGAGCATTCTTCCATTGAGATACAATTTCACGTACCGTAAAATTCACCAGTGATTTTTAATATATTCACAAGGCTGTGCAACTATCTGCACTATTAAGTTCCAGAACATTTCCATCAACCCCAAGTAAACCCCCCTACCCATTAGCCGTCATTCCCCATTCCTTTCCTCCCCCAAGTCCTGGCAATCACTAGTCTACTTTTTTGTTTCCGTGAATTCGCCTATTCTAGATATTTCATTTATTTATTTATTTATTTATTTAGAGAAAGAGAGAGGGCGTGTGCACGAGTGTGGGCAGAGGGGCAGAGGGAGAAGGAGAGAGAATCCCAAGCAGACCCCCCACTGAGAGCAGAGCCTGGATACAGGGCTTGATCTCACGACCCTGAGATCATGACCTAAGCCAAAATCAAGCGTCAGATGCTCAACTGACTGTACCATCAGGTGCACCTAGATATTTCATTTAAATGGAATCATACATGTGGTCTTTAGTGTGTGGTGTCTTTCACTTAGCATAATGTTGTCAGGGCTCATTCATACGGTAGCATGTATCAGTATTCCATTCCTCTTGACAGCTGAATAATATTTCATGGTATGGATATCCCACTTTTTATTTCTCCACTCATCAGTTGATGGCCATTCAGATTGTTCCTACTTTTTGGCTATTATGAATAATGCCACTATGAATGTTTGTGTACAAGCTTTTGGGTGAACATCTGTTTTCAATTCTCTGGTGTTTATACCTAGAAGTAGAATTGTTGGGTCATGTGGTAACTCCATATTTAACCTTCTCAGGAACTGCCAAACCGGTTTTCCAAAATGGCCATACCATTTAATGTGCCCACTTGCAATGTATGAGGACTCCAATTTCTTTACATGCTTGCTAACACATGCATGCTATTGTCTGTTGTTGTTATTATTATTGTTTTTATTATTGCCATCCTAGTGGGTATGAAGGGGTATCTCATTGTGTTTTGATTTGCAATCCCCTGATGACTAATGATATTGAGCCTTTTTTCACATGCTTCTTGGCTATTTTTATATTTTATTTGGAGAAACGTTTATTCAAACCTTCCACCATTTTTATGTGGGTTATTTGTCTTTCTCTTGTTGAGTTGTAAGAATTCTTCATATATTCTGCATAGTAGAACCTTTTAGATATATGATTTGCAAATATTTTCTACTATCCAATGGGTTGTGTTTTTGCTTTCTTGATAGTGTCCTTGAAGCACAAGACTTAAAGTTAGATGAAATCCAGTTCACTCTTTGGTTTTTTGTGCTTTATGTGCCACATCTAGAAAATCATTGCCTAATCCAAAGTCACAAAGATCTACATCTTAAAAGTGTTTGAGAGTTTTATCATTTTACTTTTATATTTACATCTTTAACCAATTTTTTAAAGATTTTATTTATTTATATATTTATTTATTTAGAGAGGGTGTGTGAGTGGGGGGAGGGGCAGAGGGAGAGGGAGAGAAAGAATCTTGAGCAGACTCTATGCTGAGTGTGGAGCATGATGTGGGGCTTGATCTCACGACCCCGAGATCATGACCTGAGCCGAAATCAAGAATCGGATGCTTCACTGACTGAGCCACCCAGGCACCCCCATCTTTAACCAATTTTGAGTTAACTTTGTATATAGTGTGAGGTAGGGGTCCAGACTCATTCTTTTACATGTGGATATCCAGTTTCTCAGGACCATGTGCTAATAAGATGATTCTTTCCCCATTGAATTGTCTTGGCAGAAGAAACATTTCTGAGACAACCCTGACGGAAAAGTCTGCCACAGTGAGGATGACCAGCACAGGGTCTGAGCTATGGCAGTCGGGGATGCAGAGATTGGCTGGGCTCTTTTTTCCTCAGTACCCATTACGTAAAACTTCCATGAGCACCATCTCAGTTCACCTCTTTCTATATATAGTAGTGGTTCTTAATCTTGTTTGGTGTAAATAAGCCAATGAAATTGTGGACTCTTTCACACGCATAATGTTCTGCTCAAAATGCTGAGGGGTTCACAGGCATCTCCCCATCCAAGAAGCCCATCCACAGACCCCAGGCTAAGCATCCCTGCTCTACTCTCTCTCCCTTAGAGTTCATCCACTGCTGAGACCCCAGGCAACATCCCCATAGTGTTGTTTTTGTTTATTTGTTTATGTGTAGCTCTACTCTTCCCTTGGAACTGCATGTTTCCACCGAACTCCTAAACGTGTGCACCTACTTCCTGGGCATTCAAACTCAGCACATCAACTCGTCATGTTACCTCCCCCAACCCAGCTCATACCCCAACTTCCCTTTCTCTGGTCACAGCACGGCTCTTCCCATCACCCAGCCTCAAATCTTAAAATCATCTTCACTTCTTCTTCCCTTCACCACCCCTCCCCCACTGAACAATTAGTCTCCAGGTTGTGTAATTGTCCCTTCACCCTGACTGACCATCGGCGTCCTTCCTGGTCCAAGCTCTTATTCTGAGACCTAGCTGATGCAGTAGATGGCTCTGGCCTCATGTGTTTCTTGCCTGCAGGTTCTCCACTTTCTAATTTGTTAGGGCACCAGGTTTATCTGCTGAGGGAAGAGTTCTGACCATTTGGCTCTCTGGCTTGAAACCACTCAGTGGCTGGTCATGCTCCTCCAAATGTAGTACAAACCCACTTGGTCAGGAATCCAAGCCCCTCTGCTCTCTGACTCCACCCGACCACCTGGCCTCATCTCCCAAGTCCCCCCAAAGCAAACGTTATGTTCCGGCCACAAGTGTCACCACGGACATCCTCTGCTCCTTGTCTTCACTCACCACCTTGATACCATCCTTAGCAAGCTGACCCTGCCGAGCCTTCGAGCCCAGCCCAGTTGCGGCCATCTCCATGAGGCCTTCCTGACTGCCCCCACCTCTCATCTCCTATGGAAATGAACTCATTTCACACAACCTTTGCTTTTAGGAGGCATCTTAGCACATAGCATGGTGTCATGAACAAAATAGTCCCTTAATGATATTGAGCCACACTCAGCAGTGATTCTCATGCAAGAATATGAATCAGAATCACTCGGGGAACTTTTTCAAAATACCCCACTCGGGACCCAGACTTCTACATTTTGAAAAGGAACCATTCACAGATGATTGTGATGTACATCACAAATGAAGAACTACTCATCAAATTAACAAACTAGCAGTAATAATGATGGCTGAGGTATACTGAACATTTACTGTGTACCAAGCTCTGCATATGCACCCACCTCACTTCATCCTCACAGAAACCCTAGGAGGTGGGCGGCGTTATTTTCCTTTTCTTCAGAGGAGGAAACCGAGAATTAAAGACACTAAACCATTTGCCTACAGTGGGCCATTTATGAATCAGTGAATTAGGTGAAATAAAGGTCCCTGAGGGATGCTTAACGATCCATTTGCAGGATTTCACAGTGATTTTCCAGGAGAAATTTATGTCCAGATTTAGTGACTCTGAGCCAGTTTCTCCTTTTCCCTAGCTCTGTGACCTTGGGCAAATTACTCACCCTCTCTGAGCTTCTGTCTCTTCTTCTGTAGAATGAGCATTCTATAATACCCACCACTGTGGGGAGGATTAAATGAGCAAAATCGTGTTGAGAGCTAAGCGCCCACACAGAGTAAGTGCTCAGGAGGTTACCTATAATTACCAGGGTAACTACTTTTGTTCAAAAATATGCCTCAAACCGGGGCAGTCCTTCTCCGCTCCAGTCGCCGATGCTGAGCTGAGCAGCGCAAACAGCCACCGAGGACACACGTGAGGCTGGTCTTCAGGGGCTAGAATTAATAAATAGGTCTTTGCTCAGGGACCTCCGGGAGGGAGGCACTGGAATGCAGAGGTAAGCAGATAGGGTCCTTGGCCTCAATTCTCATGGGATTTACTATTTTGATTACTGAGCTCTAGACCACTCCACCCACGGCAGGGGGGTGGGGGTCCACTGGCCTGGAGGCCCGTGAGTTTTTGAGGAACTGCCTGCATTAGGATTTTCCAGCCTGAGTTTAGTGGTGGCCCGTTTTCGCAACACGACGTCTCCCCTCCCAGACAGCAGAGCCATGAAGGGTAACGGACTTTATCGCTCCCAGCGCCGTCCAGAATCTCGTCGTTCCTGAACTTCCCTTTGACTTGAACCAAACAGGGTCCAGTTCCGCTTTCTGTCCTTCCCAGCAGCCCTTCGGGATGGAGAGAGGGGGTGGTTCTGCATTCTCGGGCCGTGCTCTTCTGCAGCAGGAACACAGAGTTAGTGCAACCCGCAATGGGCTGCAAGCACTACTCTCATGCAATACTTGCATCTGCGTGCCGGGTCTGGGTTTGCAGAGTTCTTTCCCATGCACACGGGGAGGTGGGAGCTGCGGCTGTCGGCTCACAGATGAGGAAACGAGCCTCAGAGAGTCTGTCGAATTTGCCCCCAGTCACGCAGCTGAGGGGCTCTGACACTGAACTTCTGGGGAGGCTCTTTAAAAGGGAGTGGACAGGGGCGCCTGGGTGGCTCAGTCGGTTAAGCGTCTGCCTTCAGCTCAGGTCATGATCCCAGGGTACTGGGATCGAGTCCCGCATTGGGCTCCCTGCTCGGTGGGAAGCCTGCTTCTTCCTCTGCCCCTCCCCCTACTTGTGTGTGCTTGCTCTCTCTCTCAAATAAATAAATAAAATCTTAAAAAAAAAAAAAAGAAAGAAAACCAGAATAGACAGCAGAAGTGGTCAAGTGCCTAGCTCTCGTCTTCCCACTTCTCACCTGGAATTCAGATCCTAGGGCGACAATTTACCAGCCATCTTGTAACTTTGAGCTTGGAAGCCATGTAGGAAGGATGGCAAAGCAGAAAAACAGAGCAAAGCCCAGGCCACTGACATATTCTTTTTTTTTTTTTTTTAATATTTTATCTATTTATTTGACAGAGAGAGAGAGACAGCGAGAGAGGGAACACAAGCAGGGGGAGTGGGAGAGGGAGAAGCAGGCTTCCCGCAGAGCAGGGAGGCCGATGCGTGTCTCAATCCCAGGACCTTGGGATCATGACCTGAGCCGAAGGCACACACTTAACGACTGAGCCACCCAGGCGCCCAGGCCACTGACATATTCTTACAAGAGACCAGCTCTGAGCAGCCTACCTTTGGCTTTGTCTTTTTCTTTTCCTGTGTTGAAGATACTATACTCAGGTCTCTGTCTAGTAGCTATAAGCTATTCTCAGCTACTCAACAGCATCACCTATAATTGTACAAAACTGGCAAGAATCACCAATAAGGACATGGGTTAGCAATGATGTCCCACCATCGTCATTGTGTCCAGGAGCCACGCTCTTCATTCTCAAGAGGAGCCTATACTCCCCTCTCCCCCGCAAGCTGTTAAAATGACAATTATAAAGAACACGGATGCAAATCCTAGGCCCATGATGTCTACACCGTGATTACGCTCATGCAGAACATCTGTAGATGAAGGAAAAGATTAAAATCTAATATGCAAAAATAATCATAGAAATTTAAGCTGACAGAGCCGTGGCTGATTTTTTTTAATCCTCTTTTCAAAATTGTCTTTAATACTGTTGCTTCATCCTTTACAGGAAAGGATAAAAGAATTTTTTACATGCTGGGCATTCTACATCATCACCTGTTTTTTCATTAAACATACTCATTTTTGCCCAGGGGACATAAGGATAGATAGGTGTCGAACATACGAGGCCATTTCTGCCTATGATGATAACTATTTTAGTGACAGGAAGAATTATAATCCATAGTCACCTGCTCAAAACAAAAGTGGAGAAGGAAGGGCATCTCGTTGAGTTTGGTAAATCCCGCAGGTTATCTGAGGAGGGCCCCGGGTGGGCAGGCAGCCGGCAAGCTTGGACTCCCTGGACGGTGAGCTCACACCTCGGGAGCGGCCTCCCCAGGCCGCAGGCCTCCTCCTGATCAATCAACGACATGTGAGAAATGTGGCTGGTGTTCCACGCCTGTCCCTTCATCTCCATTTCTCACTTCCCTCTGGTGCAAATGTTCATAGGGGACAATTCAGGGTTCTGTAGACTGCCCCCCCCTCTGACGGCGTTTCTAATTTCCCACGAGAAAACACTCCATTTGACACTTGCACCCTTTCTGAATGTATGTGCCATGCAACTTCTCGGGGGATGCGCCCTTGCCTTCTTCCAGCAAAGGAGCAGGTGGGGGGAGTTGGGAGAAAACACCAAGCCTACGTGAGCATTTCAGTAGGGGGAAGGAGGAGGGGGAAGGGGGGAAGGAAGGAGGCAAATGGGCATGCACCTGCTGGTCACGGAGAGCATGCCGGAGGCCGTCCTCTTCCTGAGCCTGCGCTCACACTCTCAGCCTGACTCCTTGGCAGGACACATCACAGCGTTCTTATCTCAAACGTACAAATGGGTGAGTTGAGGCTCTCACAGCTCACCGACTAGTCAAGGTCACACGGCTAGGAAATGTCTGCAGAAGCAGGTGAGTGCAGCTCTTTGACCCCAGAGCCCGTGGTCTTTCTGTGACGTTTGCAATGGTCTCCCCAGCGAAAGCCAAGTACACTGGAAAATTTCAGTGTATTGTCCAGTTTAGGTGACTAACTTCGCTTAGGCAAGGAAATACACTGTACGTAGGTAAAAGGAGGAAAGCCTCTTGGCCAGAGGAGGCCGCAGGGCACATGGACTCACGGACAACCTCTGAGGCCCAAGGGCCAGGTTGGGGTACAGGCCCTAGCACTGTGTGACCTTGGGCAAGTTTCTTAAGCTCTCTGTGCCTTGGGCTTTTCATCTGTAAAATGGGGATGAGAACATGACTACCTAGAGAGGAGAATGGAATGACAAGTAGCTGGAACGCACAGGAAACACCACCTTCTAGAGAAGACTGATTCTTCTCAAGGGATCCTGAAGGCCGCAGGCAAAAGCAACAAGGGGAGCGAGGTCGAGAAGGCTGGGGGCAGGCTGCTTTAGGGGAGGGGTAGCGAGCACTCAGCGACCCGACAATGCTCTGATCCTGCCGCGTCTTTCTGCTCAGTGTTTCCAGAGAGTCGAGTGGATTTTTCCGTTGGTAACTTGCATGTCGTTCCCACAATTACGTTTTAAAGTTGATGAATAATATTTAGAAGTAGAAGGCTCTCCACTTCCAGTTCCTCTCACTGGTATGTGATATGGGCAAGTTAATTAACCTGTCTGGGGTGAGTCTTGCTTTCTACCAGATGGAGAATCAGGCAGAAAGTGAGTAATTGCTTCAGCCTTTCAAATATAGCCAATGGCAGTTTGCTAGAAACATCAGGTCCAACCTCTTCCCCCCACCCCACCCCCCCGAAAAATCACGATAATTAGTGAATCCAACAGCAAGACGTATTTACTCACAATTAGAAACCAGAAGACCGAACAAGTCATTTCTGCCTGTGCGGTGAGCCCACCAGTCTGTGAATCTCTGAAATGCAGCCAAAAACCAGGAGGCCAGATACCAAAATTGCATGGGACACCCGCACGTGGGGAAAATGGCCAGATGTGTAAGAGGGTGTCTTTCCTACTTTACCCAGGACGAGGTGCTCAGGGGAGAAAAGAGCAACGCGATTAATCAGGAAGGCTGGATGCCGGCCGGACCCCACTCAGGCAGATTTCATGGAATAGTAAAAACGAAAAGAGAGAGTTTACCAACATCACAATAAGAGGTACTTAATTTTAGAATAAAAGACAGTTCTTAAAATGGAATAAATTTAGTGATGTGAAAACCTCACTACCTTGCCCTTCCTCGTCTCATTTCCTCGTGCCTCCATGGAAACTCTGTGCCGTCCTGGCACCAGTTCAAGGGGGAGTATTTGGGAAGAGGCTTCTTCTGGCTCTGCCATGTGACCCAGAGCGGATCACTCCACCTCCCTGAGGTTCGGTTACCGTCCCTGGAATGAGAAGAGTGTGCGCTCCCCTGGCTCATCACACGGGACCGTGGTCAGAGACACGGTAACACACACACACACACACACACACCAGCGCTGGAAAGGGGGAAGAATAACAGATACGTGTAGGTTTGTTATTCTTTCTCCACTGAAGTTATACACTTAGTCTCAAACTCCCACGATGTCATGATTTCACCATAAGATCATTCATTTCAGACACATTGCAAATGCCAGATGCTCACACATTTTCTCCATTAAGAGAATAAAACATGAATTGATAGTGGAGCATGGAGACTAGGAAGCTGGATCTAAAATGAAGGAACATCACCCGAAACACATCCAGAACGGAGGGATATTCGTTTCAGTCCGTCCTTTGATTCTGGGCGGGTTCCATGTGAACCAGCTCACATGGCTGGCAGTGTCTTCAAGACCGTTTTTAAGGATTCCAGCAGAAGTCTCACAGACTCGAGTGTCAACACCTCACAGACAAAGTATTTGAGTCCTCTGTGTACCCTCCTTGGGAACAACGCCAGGGACAGAAGGGCGGCTCAGTGGAAGCCCACTACACATGTAAACCCGACACTGGGGCCCTGAGGAAGCATTTGTCAGTTCATGGCCTTAGCATCCTCACCAGTAAACTGGGAAGAAAACTAACTCCTGGGATGGTTAGGGAATATCCAAGTGCACCCACCTTGGGAAAACGGTCCGGCAGTTCCTTAAGAAGGGAAACAGAATCCCTGCATAACCCAATAGTGCCCTCCTAGATGTAGACCCAAAAGAGTTGACACAAAAAGTTGTGCACAAAAGTTCATAGCAGCCATTGTTGATAATAACCAAAAAGTATAGGGGCGCCTGGGTGGCTCAGTCAGTTAAGCATCTGCCTTCGGCTCAGGTCATGATCCCAGGGTCCTGGGATCGAGCCCAGCACTGGGCTCCCAGCTCAGCAGGGAGCCTACTTCTCCCTCTGCCTCTACCTGCCGCTCCCCCTGCTTCTGCTCTCTCTCTCAAATAAATAAATAAATAAAATCTTTAAAAAAAAAACTAAAAAGTGTAAATAACCCAAATGCCCATCAGATGGTGAGTGGATGAGGAAGACGTGGTCCATCCATGCAACAGAACACCACTTGGCAATGTAAGGAGATAAGGTCTGATTCACGCTACACTGTGGATGGATGGACCACAAAAGCATTCTGCTGAGTGAAAGAAGCCACACACAACAGGCCACATACCATATGATTTCGTTACATGAAATGTCCAGAATAGGCAAATCCGTAGAGAAAATAAGTAGACCAAGGGTTGACAGGGGGTAAGAGAACAGGGATCAGAACTGACTGTTAATGGATATGGGTTTCTTTTTAGGGTGGTGGAATGTTCTGGAATGAGACAGTGGTGATGATTGTATAACATAGTGAATATACTAAAAACCGCTAACATACACACATTAAAAATCGTGACTTTTATGTTACATGAATTATATCTCAATATAAAAAATAATTTAAGTATAAAAGGCTGTAAGAAACAGGAAAGTTAGGACTGATAGGCAGCATTGTATTTTACTGGATCAGCCTTTAAAAAAATTAGTTCCCAGTTATGCCTCCTCTTCTTTAAAAAGAGTCTTTGCCTGCCAGAGCCATTTATTTAAATGTGTGTCGGTAAATTTCTCTCACGGCCCCTGGTGGATAATACGCACTCAACAAATGGCGAATGAATGAATATATATGAGAACCTCACATTCAAATTCCTAACAGACAAGGTTTTTAAAAATACTTGATTTTGCGACATAGCAGGAAAGCCTGGCAGGCGATGCTCCCCAAATCATCAAGTATCAGGATAGTGGCCCAGCTAAAAACTAAATAATCACCAGCATCCTTGACAGGGCATTCTAGAGTCCTAATACCACGGGCGTCTTAATGAACTATTTGAATCAGGAATTTCTAAACATTGAGATGCCTTCAGTTCTACCAAGTGAAATCTTGAAACCTAAAAGTTCTCAAAATAAAATCAACCGGATTTCCTTATTGGTAAGGCCAAGCTGTCCCCACAGGACACTTAGGTAGAGAAGGGCATAGTGCCAAAAAGGCAAACTATAGCCAGGAATAGAAACTGCCAAAAGATTTGGAATAACGATATGGAAAGGACTGTCTGAGCCTCGGGAACAGTTCCAACCGCCTGTGAATTGTGTTTCTAATGGATATCTGAGCTGGGACTGCCTGGGTCCCCCAGCCTTTAACAATCCATATAAACCCTACATTTACAGAGGAGGAAATCAAGAGTGAGGGACACAAAGGGACCAGTCTGACACCATCCTGCTGATGAGAGTCCAAGAGGAGCCTAGAAACCAGACTTTTGGATTTCTGGTTTTGTCTTTTCCTGCGGCTAGAATTCTATACATTACGCCCTTCTCAAACCACCTGGGACATGCTGAAAAAAATTGGGAATTTTAATGTGGCTAAGGTGACCATAATGGGTTTCCTCCAGATTCACAAATTTTATAAATACCGTAAATGAAGGTTTGGCCCAGTTTCAGTAGGAAAAATATCTCCTGCTTGCCTTTAGGCTCCTCACCCTGTCACTGATGCTTGAAACTATCTGCAAAGGTGCAATTCTTCCCATAAATTTAGCTATCTCCCTCAGATGGGCAAATTCATGCCTGGACACACAACTCCAGTGAATGGCACTCATTCTTCGAATTGGTGATGGAGGTGGGGGTGGGGGGAGAAAAAGCCAGCTTCAACCTCAAGCTTTGCCAAGAACAAGTCATATAATTTATAGCAGAACTAAGGAAGGTATAATCTGCAAATTGGCTGTGTATTTATTTTTCTAAGACATAAGTGAAGTGTTCTTGGGAGGTAACACCACATGGCACAAAGTGTTCGCTCTTTTGGAGGCAGAGTGGGGAGAAAATAACTCCTTGAGGGGCCGGTGTGGAGGACAGCACTTGGTTTTGCCTGCCCAGCACCCATTTTACCTTCTTTTGATAAAAGTGCCCTAGTTTTCCTTTGGAGAACACCAACCCCTCTCAGTCCATGAAATTCGGACAGGACTGAAATCTATCACCCCCTCCCCCACCCACTGTGACTGAGACTTGAGCGACCAGATATTTCCACCCCTACAATTGTGATTGGGTCAGGGATAGCCATGTGGGAAAAACAAGCCAATGAGACCCTACTGCTGAACTTCCACTGGACGTTCTGGAAAAGAAAATTCTGTTGGCACTGAAGTTACCCTCTGTGAGAGCCACGGGAGGCTGCCGTCCAGAGAGCCTGACTATAGGTGAAGGCAACACAGAGCAAGAGCAAGGTAGACAAGAGGGAACCTCGGTGGACACCTGGATCCTACCCTACCTGAAGCAAGAACTGTCTGGGCTTTAGTTACATCCGGACTTTTTGCATACATGAGCCTCAGTTTGGTTTCTGTTATTTGCCATGTAGACAGACAATACCACACGGTGGTTACGCAGACTCACAAAGCACAGAAACGAAATGTGGATCCTGGCTCAGCCACTCTCTAGTTATGAGACCTTAGGCAAGTTACATAAGCTCAGTTTCAGTTTGCTCATCTGCAAAATAATATCAGTTGCTGGGAGCAATGAGTCAATAATCTATCCAGAGCACGTGTTAAAGTTGCAGACATGTGGTCAGTGTCCAACAGCTTGGAACTCTAATTTTTTAATGACCAAACTATAATAAAAGGAACCTGATGCCTGCTCTCTCAAGATTCAAGTTCCTACGATATTATTTCATTTCTACTAAACTTCACTGGTATGTGAGGGAAACTTGGCCTTTAAATAGCTCATCAGAAGGAGGCAATGGATCTGAATATCACAGTTATCATATTTGCTCATGCGCCTAAAGAGTTTGAAATAACCTAGAAGGAAATGCTCGTGGCAGGATGCCTGGATGGCTCAGTTGGTTAAGCGACTGCCTTCGGCTCAGGTCATGATCCCAGAGTCCTGGGATCGAGTCCCACATTGGGCTCCTGGCTCAGCAGGGAGCCTGCTTCTCCCTCTGACCCTCTCCCCTCTCATGCTGTTTCTCTCTCTCTCTCAAATAAATAAAAGAAAAGGAAAGAAAATGTTCGTGGTAGTCTACTAAAGAGAGAAAAAATGCTCTAATACAGCTCACACTCTACTTGGCGACTTTGTTCAAAAGAAAAAGAAGCAAAACCAAATCTTCAAACCTGTGCATGAAAACTGCCAGAAGAAAGGGCAATAAAATGAGAGAACAAAAGTAAATATTGCCTGATAGTTAGATTTTTCTTCTTTCTATTTTTTTCTCTCTTTTGCAAGTATATTTCCATGAGCGTTGACTATGCTTCTGTTTGGAAGGCTTTATTGTCTCTACGTGCTATGGCCACATCATTAGGCTTTTGGAATTTTGGTTTAAAAATTGGAGAATCACGGGGCGCCTGGGTGGCTCAGTCAGTGGAACATACAACCCTTGATCTCGGGGTCATGAGTTCGAGCCCCATGTTGGGTGTAGAGATTACGTAAAAATAAATAAATAAATAAATAATCTTTTTTACAAAATGGAGAATCACATTAGAGTTCTTTGAGGTAAAAGAGCCAAAAGAGACCATTTTATCCAACTCTTTCAGCTTAGAGGGGGGAAAACTTGCCTAAGACCGCATAGCTCGACACCGGTAGCCTTGTAATTATAACCTGGCATTCCTACTGATCCAGAAAACTCCTTGAGGGAGACACTAGTGATTGGACCACCTCACCCAGCTTGATTCCACTAATCTTTCAAGGACTCATTTGCATATCACCTCCTCCAAAAAACTTTCCCTGGGCAACAAACTAGAAATCCTCCTAACTTTCAATTTCCAGACTACCCAATTTTTACTTTTATTTTTGCCATTATTATTCTCCAGGTGTGCTTATGTCTTCTTTATTAGTCAATAAGTTCATTGAAAGGGAATTCCTGTCTTTTTCAGATCTGTACCCAGAGCGTTGGACACCACGCTTTGGAACATAGTAACCACTTGATACACCGCTGCAGAAATCCAGGCTGTTACTTTGTTCTAGGACCTGCTGAATCGGATTGGCTTAGTTTGGGAATAGGACTGACTTGCATGGACACAGATTTCATCGCCATAAGGAAGAGGGTACCTTCTAGCCCACTTGCAAGTGGAAGGGGCTGTATGACTAGTTTTGGCCCAAGGACCATAAGCAGAAGTGACGTGTGTCACTTACATGTGGGGGCAGAACCCTCTGTTTTATCTTTCCTTACCTCAGCATCCCAGAAGCCACATGCTGAGGAAAAGGGGCCATGAAAGGAAGCAGTCCTCACACACACAGGAGGGACACTTCAGAGCCACTGGGCTTCCATCAGGCTTTGTGCGAGGTCTTTGTTACATCAAGTCACCAAATCTGAGGGTTAATTTGTTGCTGCAGCATAATCTAGCCCAACTAGATAATTGCCAGACTAAAACACAAACCTTGTTCTAGGGACTGCTGGTGGTAATCCATTCTTTCTGTATTCCTCACTATGAAAATCTTGGACACTGTGCCTAGATGAAAAATGACATGACATGACATGACATATCACCTACAGGTGGCCCACAGGATAAAGTAGAAGCTATTATATGAGTTTTTCAAGAAGTCCTCCCTCCTCTTTCCTGATAAGAACTCACATTTAATGACAAGCTCCAGCAGCCGCCTTGGTCCATGAGGAGTCCTTAACCATAGACGTCACTAGCTAAGGGTGGGGAGCAGAAAGACAGAATGAACCTGGTTTCCTGAGGACACCGTGGAGTTCCTTATTAAGCAAAGACTGGCCTGTCTTTGCGCTTTTATTTGAGAGAATTAGACCCTTACATGTTGAAGCAGTGTAGCTAGATCTCTACTAGCAAATAAATGTAATTCTTGATTGGCACAGACCTCATGCCCGAGATTCCAAAATAGTATCCCCGTACTGAACAGTCAGCAAGAAGGAAGCAAAGGACCAGGAGAGGAATAGTGTTCTATTCCATTCTGCTTTGATCTTCTGAGGGACTGAAGAAACCCATGTGACCTCTCATGAAATCTTTTCTAAAAATGCTTTTTTCACATGAGCAAACTCTGAAAGAAACAGAACCAAAATTACATTTTCCCAACATAATTGTAAGTATCTTGACTGGGAAAACACAAGAAGAATAAGGCTTATTCAATGTTAAAAAGTAAAAAGAGTAAAAGTGATTTGGTATTTCACATGATTAAGAAAAATTGTAAATGTGAGGCATTCTCCTGGGAGCAGCTGAAATTCTGAGAGACTGGGGGAATTAAAACATCGGAGACCTTAAAAACAGGTTCAATGAAGCATTTTTTTTATTATTATTCTTAGTACTCGAGATTCGCTCAGGGACCCGTCCGCCTTTAATGAAGTTTCATTATCAAAGTGTCTGCTATTACTTTAATAAGAACTGACACAAAAATTACAACTGACTCCAAAGAGAAGACTCAGTAATATTCCGAATCATCAAGAGCGTCTTTCTTTTCTGCCTCTCGTTCTGGACCAAAATGTGAGGTCACTTCATCTCTGCTGCACGCCTCTCAAAATCGGGATTTTTATAAAACACAACAAAAGCACATTTTTCGAATGCTGCAACCACTCCCCCATCAAGTTTGCCTCTTCAAATAGACGCTTAAAAACCATGAAAATCTGCATATGTGGTCATGGGTACAAATTGCACCTTCCTAAGGTACGCGACTCTGTTCTCCAGAAGACTAGGAGATGGTCCTCCTCCTTCACTGCTGGTGGGGAATCCAAACAGCAAGTGTTTCCAGCATCAGGCATTCCAGACCACCTGAGCTAGGGAAAACTACACGGGACAAGGAGCGGGTCCCCAAAAGAAAAGATTTCATTATCGGCCTTGAAATAGAACTGACAGGCATGTTGATTTCCAGAGTGAAATGTCCCAGGGATCCTTTCATCCCTCAGTTTTCCTAGAAAACACAGTAACTAACTCAGGTGCCCTTTTACCCGCTACCCTCTCGGTCATCGAGAGCCGGGCTTACGACCAAGCAGCAATCATTTTAAATCTTCTCTGACTGAATATGACAAAATATCTTTTCAACTGGAACCATGTCATTGCTAAAATAATCCTCATTTCAATACAGAGCCCTGCAGATGACAAAGGCTCTAAGTCCAGGATTCATGTAGAAATTGGAAAGACTTGGGCACCCTTCATATTTTTTATACCCAACCCCAGATTGCCTAGAAGCATTACAAATTAAGAATAAAAACAGACAGGACTGAATTTCCCTGACTGCAGCTGCGACCAGGCCGTGCAAATCCCTGAACCTCCCTTAGCCTGGGTTTCTTCTCATGGAAAACGGAGGTGATGGTCCCAAACTTTTGCGGCGCCCCCGAGGGTCGAACAAGACTATACCTGCAAAGTACGTCACACGATGCTCAGCACTCAATAAACACGAGCCATTGCTAAAGTATTCCTCTTTCCCTTTAGCTGACAGAGGACTCTGGGAAGAATCACAGGAGGACAAATCCAGAAATTCTTGGAATTATTGCCAGACGCAGATAACTAACTGGGGCCTCTGTGGGTTTGGGCCCTTCTGAGCGGCAACGCTTGGTCCAAGTGGGTAAGCCAGGCACACAGCCTGCAGATCTGGGCTTGAAAAGGTCCATCCACAGGAATTTAAAACTACAATTGGCAGACTGACGCCTAGTTTGTGTCTGCATCCATCATGCTGCCCAGAGTGACTAAATCCTTTATAATAAACTGTTCCAGATTGCAACCTTTTATTCCCTACCAGACATGCATAAAAATGAATCCATATGTGTATGTTAAGTAGCAGTTCTAAAAATAACGAAGACTTTGAATATTGTAAAGATGATAGGACGAGAGAGATCATCCTGGAGTGGATGGTTAGGGAAGCATTCACTGCAGAAAGAAGACTTGACCAGGGTTCTGAGGGATGAATAGGAGTTGGATAAGTGGATGACAGAAGAGATGTCTCAGGTCACGTGGAACGTGACAAAGCCACAGAGGTGGTAATGAACGAGTGGGGACAGAGCTGAGAGGTTGTGTAGAGCAATGCAGGGATGAGGTGGGGGGCGGAGGCTGAGTTGGACATCACTGAGGAAGAACGGGACCTACTGGGGTCATAGTCATCTTTGTCTCTACGGGACTGCACATGACACGGTGTAGCGCCCAGTAAATACCTGTGAGTGAATCCGTAGATCCACAAAGGACATAAAGTGGCATTTTCAGATTTCTCTGGCTGGGCACATCGGAGGACAAGGAGTTGAGGCTGACAGACCATGTAGAAGGTTACTAGAGGAGGCTGCCCCCCGGGGGGTGAAGACTTGACCTATACGAGAGCCAAGGTGGCCAGGAAGAAGAGGGGAGCAACAGGAGAAACATAACGACCGAAGAATTTTAAGAACTTGGAGATTGGCTGCATTCGTGGAAGGAAGGCGAATTCCAGGTGCTTGACATTTGGGGCCTGGGTAATGTCTGAGACAGCAAGGAGGACAATGTCATAAGGAGCAAGGGTTGAGGGTGGGGAGGGGAAGGTACAAGTCCAAGTATTTAAGGCGATGGGAGACAGCTACGTGCAATCGTCCTGCCCTTATCTGGAGATAGACTAGGAATGGACTCATACAGACGGGGTCTCCTTTAGGAGACGCTTGGCATCCCCGGCCCAAAAGCCTTTGCGTTATTTTTTTTTTTATTGAGACAACATCGTGAAATTATGGTAAGCTCTTCACACAGTATTTCCTGAAAAGCTGAGATTCAGAAAACCACCTGAACAATTGTAAGTCTGATTTAATACCACTGCTCTCTGTAAAAGCTTCCTCGAGGGCTGGTGTAGAGCCTCATGCCCCAAACACAACCACATCAGGATGGCCTGGGTGTGAGGTCTGAGGATCTGCATCTTTAGTTTGCCCTTCATGTCATTCTGATGTTCGCTGGAGCTTAAGAATCACTAGCACAGGGACGCCTCGGTGGCTCAGTCGGTTGGGCGGCTGCCTTCGGCTCAGCTCATGATCCCGGGGTCCTGGGATCAAGTCCCACATTGGGCTCCTTGCTCAGCAGGGAGCCTGCTTCTCCCTCTCTGTGCTCTTTCTCTCACTATCTCTCTCTCTGTGTCAAATAAATAAATAAAATCTGTAATTAAAAAAAAGAATAATTCATATAAAAAAAAGAATCACTAACACAGGGGAAAAGGAAGCCTCTTGATATCCTACCTACACTGCCCTTCCACTGACTCCCACAGAAGGCATCCTAGGATAAGCCGTTACACTGAGAACTCTGGAGCTGGGATCCCAGGGTTCAAAGCCCAGCTCTTCCTAGCTACCGATACTTGAGGAAGTCACTTCATTTCCAAAGCGTTTAAATCTCTCCAATATGAACTGACCAAGGCCATGGAAGGGCTGGGCATGGATGAAGGGGATGGGGAAGGGAACATCTTCCCCATTATGCAGAGCATCATGCAGAACCTCCTGTCCAAGGATGTGCTTGTACCCATCACTGAAGGAGATTACTGAAAAGTATCCAGAATGTTTGCAGAGTCACCGGGAGTCTCTTCCTCCAGAGCAGTTTGAAAAATATCAGGAACAACATAGTGTCATGGACAATATATGTGAGCAGTTTGAGGCAGAGACCCCCACAGACAGTGAGGCCACTCAGAAGGCTCGTTTGGAGTTAGTGCTGGATCCTGTGCAGCAGCTACAGGATTTGGGCCATCCTCCAAAAGAACTGGCTGGGGAGAAGGCTCCTGGCCTCAACTTTGACCTGGATGCCCTCAATGTGTCAGGCCCACCAGGTGCCGATGGCAAACAGTGTCTGATCATGTGAAGCACAGCGCATGTCTATCCCTGATTCCCAGCCATGGGGAGCATCTGGAGTCAGCAGAACCACTGGGAACTGAGGCAGGAGTGTCGTCTGCAAGATCAGTCTGCTCACTGCCCTCTGTCATCCTAGTGAGATTGTGCCGTACCAGCTGAGGCTTTTACTCTGTCTTTCTAGAAATATAGCCTATTGTGCAGGCCATTTCTGTGAGCCCTATCCATGTGGTTTCTGCTACTAGCAAAGGCCCAGCTACCTTCCAGGTGAAGGAAGGCATCCCTTGTGGGGCATGCACTTTCTTCCCTCCCAAATGATGTTATATATGGCCACACTGATGTTCAAAAAAAAAAAAAAAATCTCTCCAGTATGACCTGATCTAAAAGAGGGGAATGAGAACAGCACTACCTCATGGGGTTCCTTTGAGGGTTATATGCACAGGATAAACGTTCTTGATTCTGCCACTATGGACACTTAGCCCAGGTAACTCCCTGCCCTGTCCTCGGACACTTAGCGACATCCCTGGCCTCCACCCACCACTTGCTGGGAGTACATCCTCCCCATAGTGACAGTCAAAATGTCTCCAGGTATTGCCAGATTTCCCCTGAAGGACAAATCACCCCTGGCTGAGAACCACCTACGCAGAACAGTGTTAGCTCTTGAGAATTTGCCAGAAGAAATGCTGAACGTGACATTCATTGGCTCCTTAAGCTCCCAACAACCCAACGAGAGAGGTCTTATCTCCAGGTTTCTACACCAAGAAGGTGAAGTTCAGAAGGGTAAATACCTCGCTAAAATCACTTGGCCAGCAGATTACAGAGAGGACCCCAGGTGGACCCTCAGTCCCAAGCTTTTTGGAGCTGTCTCACTGCCGGATGGCCACCATCTCAAGAGGTAGCTGTTGGAGAAACTGCCCTCGTCATACTTTGCTCCAGGGGTGAGAGGGAATCCACAGGCTCCGGCAAACATGGGGGCGAGCATCATGGGAATGTACCGCCTCCTACCCCGAATCCTGAAAGCCCGCCATCTGTGGGTTTCACCCTACGCCATGCATAGGGTAAACTTCAGTTCACAGGAAGTAACACCTCCCACTCACCTTGCTGTCTGGGTTAGGGCCCTCCTCTGTACATCCATCTGTCATGGGCAGAACACCCCAGGGGTCCCTCTGTCCCCTTGTGAATGTCTTCTCCTGGCTCTGTATACTCCCACACCTCTGTTTCCACAATGCAGACATGGCACACAGGGGTGTCGTGGACTGTGTCTTGAATGAATGAATGAATGAGTGGTCTCCCTGTCCATCGACTCTCTGAAATATATGCATCAGGGCTGGCCTCTGCCTCACTCTTCTGTTGTACAAACTCAGGGAAGGTACCGCAGGATTCCAGGGGTGAATCCAACTGGTTTTTCTAAATCCAAGCAGCACGTGGAAGATGAAGATGAACTGCCTGAGCCCTGTAGGCAGGCATTTCGGCTGAGATTATCTGAAGAATGCCTGTCCAAGATGGTGCTGAGAAATCAGAGAGCAAAAGGACAAGTGGTTTTTGAACTCCCAAACATGCGTTCCCCTTCTTGGAAGCTACATCTCCATCTATTGTGTCACTTACAGCTTCAGGGCCCTGGCCTCGGTATCAGATGGACGTGAGTTCGAATCCCTGCCCCACCTCGCAGTAACTGTGTGACTTTGGAGAAACACATCTTACTGCTCTGAGCCTCGATCCCCCCATCTGTAAAATGGGGATCAAAATGACTACATCATAGGGATCTTGTGAGCTTCAAGGGCATCGAGATACTAAAAGACTTAGTACAGCATCCGGCATACAATGAGCAGTATTATTAGTAATAATATGTGCACTGTCTTTTACAGTAAGAAAAGATTACTTAATTGTCATAGGATATTAAAGTAGAAATGTGGCCAACACACATTTCAAAGGGACATGCTAGATAAAATGCACATAGTAAGAGTTCAAAAGAGCATAGTGGTTGTTATTCACCCCCTGGACCACTAAGTTCATGACTATCGTAAGAACACACTAGACATGCTTCACGGGATGCAAAGATAATCCACAGAGGACAGTTGGACCGTGCAGACACTGGGTAGAAGGGAGAAAGAGGTAGAAGAAAAAGATTACAGATCCAATTTCACACAGAGCCCAGGCCGCCAGTGAGAAAAAGGTGTGAGGTGTGATCCGTGACCCAATACTTCCTGCCACAAAGCTGAGAACCCGCTTTCATCAGCACACTCTGTGGGCATGGCACCCAAGGGGTCCCCTTCCGCCATGACATCAGGACTCTTGGGTCCTTTGCCCGGGTCCAAAACAGAATCTTGGGGGAATTTCTGCTCTTAGCCCCGGTTTTCCAAAAACCCGGGTATTAAATGTCGTACAGAGTAAATCCCCTTGGAAGCTGTGAAATAGAAACCTTCAAAAGATAAAGCTCATGTGTAACCACACAACTGGTGTCATTTCTTAATTCTAGACTTTCATAACCTGCGTTTCCCGGGTGTAGCCGGCATGACGAAAGTGCCATGTGATTTGCTCAACACAGTCCTGAGGAGTCAACAAGGTGCTGAGGGGCTGTGAATCCATTTTTGAAAAATCCACCAAGCTGCATTTGGAATCAGTTTAAGAATCCAGGGGTTGCCCTTCACTTATTCGAATTTTCGCTTGAATGTCTGCCCCACATCCCACCCCCAGGCCACCTCTTCCCAGGCTGCTCCCCACGCCAGCCTTGGAGATCCCTCTCCCATTTCCTGCACCTGGCTCATCCTCTCTGGAGATGCCTGACCACCTCCCATGTCCCACCCTCTCTTGTGTCTTCAATCAAACTGTTTCCCCCACCGCCTGGAGAAAGAGCTCAGGCCTAGTCTATTCTAAAAATGAAATTAAAGAAAAAACAAACCACCAAGAGAACTGCCTCAGCCCCTCTCCCTATTTCTCACCTTTTACCACCTACCGGGGGTTCGTGAATGCTGATCTGGGGACCAGCTCCGTCGGAGCCTCCGGTGAAAAGTCTGTTTCCTAAGCCCACCTGTAGAGACTTGACTCAGAGGTCTGATGTGGGGCCTAGGAAGTCGTGTTTCTCAGGTTCCCCGAGTTTAAAAACCTCTGGTCTAGGGGCACCTGGGTGGCTCAGTCGGTTAAGCGTCCGACTCTTGATCTCAGCTCAGGTCATGAGTTCAAGCCCCACATTGGGCTCCTTGCTGGGCATGGAGCCTACTTTAAACACACACACACACACACACACACACAGAACAACAACAAAAATATCCTCCCTCCATTTATGTCATCCCCACCCCCTTGCAAACACCTGCCAAGCTGACTGGCTCACTGCTACTTTCTCGGGGCGGCCGATGACTTCCATCCAAGCACCATATTCAGTGCAGATTCTCAAGGCTTCTTCTTGGCTTCTCTGCGGCAGCCAAGAAGGGAACATGCTCCACTTTCTTGACCTTCTCTTCTGCCTTTTCTGCAGAGAGCCTTCTAGCGATACTCTGTCACTGGGGGCCAGCACTCCAAATCCTCCGCTCGGTCCGCCTCCTCCTGCCACCTCCTCAAGGGCAGGTGTAAGCGAGACCCTGACGGAGCTTTGTTCCTGCTTCAGCTTTGGAGACCTCATTCAGTCATGTCATTTTAATGAACCTTGGAAGTGACTTCCGAGTGCGCGTCTCCAGCCCTGACTGACCTCGTGAACGAGGCAGCCCCCTTGCTGGGTATTCTCATCCTTCATGTTGGCAAGTCCAGAGTCAACATGTCCCCCAAAGTGATCACCTTTCCAGAAATCCCCGCTTCAGTCAATGGTTCATTTCTCCAATAATCTCTCTTCATAACCCCTCTTCTCCACGCTCTCCGCGTTTTGGAGTCTTGCTTGGTACTACCTACGAGCATGATTTCTTACACCTCCTCTCCACCCCCAGAGCCTGACGTGAGCTCTGTCCTCTGCCTGGCCCTTCCTCCTAGTCCCATCCCCATTTAAGTCCCAAACCTTGTACCCCTCTCACGAAGCTTTTATCCCCTGTCCGCTGACCACCATTCACATGGTGGACTCAAATAGCACTCACCACTTGCTGCCTGGTAATTACTACTTTTCTCACCTTTGTACCAATCCCTGGAGAATGAGGGTCTTTTGAGGGCAAAGACTCTGTCTCGCCTCTCTTTAAAACCCCATCTTGTGCGATTCCTATGTTTAATAAATATTACAGGTCATGAGAACGGAAACAAAAACGTTTGCCACCTTGGGAGCAATAACAAGCCTAATTATTTGCACCAAAGGTGAAAGGCTAAGGGAGTGAATTCCACTCAACAGCTAGAAAAGCTCATGTATCGATCACCGGGTTGGCACAGCGTACCTGAATGCGTCTCCCTGTAGCGCTCAACAAAGTTTCGTGGAATGAATGAAATTTGAACACGCTCCTTGATTTACATCCTCAACTGTTGGCTCAAGCTCGTTTTTTGTGGGGATGTGATAGACACCACCGCCCCCCGAGAACAACATTAGAGATTAATGGATGGAAGAGCCTGGGCGGTCTGCACGCCTGGCAGGGAGGTATTTCACAAAAGCACACGGCATTGTCTGTGCTTGGGCCATCCCGTCTCGGTCTCTGCCCGCTCGGCCCGCTTGCTGTGCCTTCGAGCCTAGAACACGTGTCTGTCTCACAACCACCACACTAGCAGAGGAGGGAGGCCACGCCCAGCTGCAGACACTGCCAGGCTCCCGGACAAACTACAGGAAGGGAGCCCAGCTCAAGTCAACAAAAGCAGCAGGAGGGAAAAAAGTAAAGGTTAAAAACTTAGCAAGAGGGTGCCTGGTGGCTCAGTCGGTGAAGTGTCTGCCTTCAGCTCAGGTCATGATCCCAGGGTCCTGGGATCGAGCCCCACGTTGGGCTCCCTGCTCAGCGGAGAGTCTGCTTCTCCCGCTCCCACTCCCCCTGTGCTCCCTCTCTCACTGTCTCTCTCTGTCTGTCAAATAAATAAATAAATAAAATCTTAAAAAAAGCATAATCCCCTCCAGTCCCATCCATGTTGATGCGAAAGTTGGGTATTCATCCTTTCTGATGGCTGAGTCATATTCCATTGCATATCTGGACTAACATAACAACATCACATAATGAAAAAAATCTTAAAAAAAAAAAACTTAGCAAGAGGGCGAGAGGAAAAATGGAACTCCACATGTAGCATTTGGAAAAGACACACGCTGGGAAGAACATTTTGAGGGTGAGTCTATCCAAAGTTGCCATAAGGATCAAATATCCAAAACAGCTACCGATGCTTGACTTGTCACCGAAGTGAGCGGCGTTGCCTCCGTGTGAGCCCGTGCAGCCGTGCCTCAGCTGCTCGCCCGGCCTCTGCTTACCGGGGTCGGCGTGGCGATGTGAACGCAGCAAGGCTTTGAAGTCAGACATGTGTTCCAGTCCAACCTCTGCCCTGGCAACTGGCAATTCCGCTCTGGACAAGCTGCCGAAACTTTGTGAAACGCCCCTTCCTTGTACATCAGATGAAATGGGAATAATAATATCTAACTTCCAGGCAGGTTTTGTTTTTCTTTTGGCATGGATTAGAACTAGGGTATACATATATATTTTACATATCTACATATATATTTGTGTATGTACATTTATTTTTTTGAAGATTTTATTTATTTATTATTAATGAGAGACAGAGAGAGAGAGGAAGAGGAAGAAGCAGGCTTCCCGCTGATCAGGGAGCCTGACGCGGGACTCGATCCCAGGACCCCGGGATCGTGACCTGAGCCGAAGGCAGACGCTTAACCATCTGAGCCACCCAGGTGCCCTGTGTATGTACATTTATAATATTTATATATATACATGTATATATTTATACACAAGTGGCAAACAGTGAGCCTTTAATAAATAGTAACAGGTCGTCATAATTAGTGGTAGGGCCAGTAATGATCATATAGTCATAGTGAATCTCAGCCCCTGCAGAGCCAATTTCAATTCAACCTGGAATACCCAGGGTTTTGTTTGTTGGGGTGTTTTTTTGTTTGTTTGTTTCATTTTGTTGTGCTATCTCACCCCTTTGGAGACATCAGTATGAGCTATTTCTTCCTCAGAGAGCCCTGGGGTCCACTGCTGGTGAACAGGACAATGCAATGTGGACGCCATGTTTTTTTTTTCCCCACAATCATTTCCAACTGAGGCTGAATTTATGGGGATAATCCCGAGGAAGATCTGCAGCCACTTGCCGTCTGCTAAAAGCCAAAAGGGAGACCCGAGTCTGATCACATCATTCTTCTTAAAACCTCTCAGTGGCCTTCCAGTTGTTCTCAGGACCAAGACTAACTTCCTTCTCGAGGCCTTCAGATCTGACCCTTACTCATCCCTCCATCCTGGCTCACCACAACCCAGCCACCCTGACCTTCTGGCGCTTTCTGGAGCTCACTGTCCCCTCTGCCAAGAACAGGCCCCCTCTCCCAGTGCTTCACCCAGTAACCCCTTCCGGTCCCAACGGAAATGTCATTTTTTTTTTTTTAAAGGAAGATTTCCTGAACCTCCAGACTGGATTAGGTTCCCTAAGGATTCCATGGGGACCTCTGCTTTTCTTCATAGACATCATATTGTTATTAACTCATGATTTGTGAGATTCCATTTAGCGTCTACCACTTGGAGACATGAAGTTCCATGAGGGCAGCGACCCTGCTGTCCTTTCTCATGACTGAAGCAGTCCCGGGGCTTAGCGGGGCGAGGCACAGAAACTTCCTGCATAAATATTTGTTGAATGGATAAGTAGAGTAGTGGGTGGATGCATATGCTGTTTTAGTCTTGCGGCGCCCAGTTTGGATCTCTGCAAGGTCCCTCTGGGGAATGCAGGTCATTCTGAGAGACAGATGGGCCATAAACACCAGTTCTGTGAAGAGTAGAGGACAAATAACATGTATTGACGGAGGGAAGGCCTTCTCATCGGCTCGCAGGCAAGTCCATCGACGAAGGCCATACACACTGCTAGCCGTGGGGGTGAGGACAGGGCCTCTGGAGCCCCGACCCAGCCGCTGCCCTCACCCGAGGGACTAGCCCTGCCCTGTCCGACAGTGGACAGTCACTGGTCACATGCAACTCTCGAGCCCTTAAGATGCGCCCGTTGTGACCAAGGAATTGATTTTTTTAAATGTTATTTCATTCTATAATTGACATTTAAATTTAAAAACCGATCCTTAATGCAGTTAATAGAAAAAATTTAAGTAGTTTTGGAACAGCTTGAAGAGGCGAAACTCCTTTTTCAAGTGTAAATCTTAAGAAGTCTAAACACGATTAAGCGTTGCTTAAGAAAAATTTAGCATCCCATTTGAAGCGAAACATATACCAAGTTTCAAAGACAGTGCCTCCAAAAAGGCAAAATTTCTCATTAATAATTTTTACATCAACCACCTATTGAAAAACGAATTTAGAAACATTAGATCAAATAAAATGCATTAGTAAAATTAACTTTATCTGATTCTTTTTCTCTTTTCAGTGTGGCTGGGAGAAATCCGCAAATTGCCTCTGTGGCCCACATTATGTCTCTTTTGGACCGGCTTTCTCTAGGCCACTGATTTCGAGAAAGAAACACGGAAGAACATCTTCCTTTCAAACCGGAGCCCATAGGCTTTAAGCAGACATCACCGTGGCCCCTATTTGGAAGGATGAGACCCCTGAGAGGAGAACCTTCCTTCTCTACATGAAAAAATCCTCATATTAAAACCTGAAATGGTAGACGCCCGGGTAATATCAAGGGCCGTGAAGAAGGAGCACAATTTATCTTGCTGCACAGAGAGCTCTAATGTTCCTCACTGCGACATCTCCAACCACGAGGGAGCAGTAGGTCGTGCAGAGGCTGCTGGCAGGCTGGGTCGCCCGGCGTATCAGCGAAAGCCATAATGAAATGAGGATAGTGACTATAAATTACTCTGTTCTCCTGAATGAAGTACCTTTCCTCCATAGATCTTGCAGGCCTTCACAAATGCTAATTCAATCTTTCCCAATGGCCTCCAAGGTCAAAATCTCACCTCCTTTGACTGGTGAGAAAGCAGACCCTGCCGGGCCGGGCCTAAGGCCACAGAGCCAAGCCAGCAAGACTGGGCAGGCCGGTTGCACCCTCTCTCTGTCTCTCCGCTGGGCTGTTTAACCCACATTGCTTCTCTGAGGATACCAGCCAGTTATTCACAGAATCACTCCTGCTTCCCAGCCTGCCAGCCTGCATGCCTTGCTCCTCAGACCCTTGTGCAAGAGGAGTGATCTTCTTTGGTGAGGGACAAAAATAAACTGCTTTTACCAAGTACTTCTTCCACGGGGAGCGGATGACTCGAAAACAGACTTTAGGCAGGTGAACTCGGATGGTTTCTTTGTAGGTATGATTTTGGAGCTTTGCTGTTCGAAATGTGGTCGCGGCTGATCGGCAGCACTGACGTCATCTGGGGTCTTGGGACTGCAGGATCCCAGGCCCTGATCCAGACCGACTGAATCAGAAAGGGTATTTGCACAAACTCCCCCAAGATTCAGGTGCACATTAAAGCCTGAGAAGTGTCAAGTGTGGGACGTGGGGTATATCCCAGCTTCCTCACTGTAAACGACTGAAGGGAATCCGTGGATACACTCCTCTGGACGTCTGTCCCCTTCTCTCTCTCTCACACACACACACTCACACACACAGTTGTAAAACTTCGGCAGACTGGCTTCTTTCTCAGAATCTCAGTTTCCCCTCCCTGGACATTGGTGTGCATGTGCGTCGGAGGCTCAGGGTGCCTGCTCATCTCCAGCATTAGAGGACCTCAGCATCTGCTACCCACCAGGGGACTGGCGGCAGAGCGCAAACCCAGGTGAGTCCGGAGCCCAGGCAGGTAACGCGGGGGAGCACGGAGAGCCACTCGCACTTCAGAAAGGAAGCTAAATCTGTGTTCTTCCAGTACACACACATTGGGGCTGCTTGTCATACAGCGTTAGAGGAAAGCTTGCTTTCACAAAGTCATACGCCCATTCTCGTTTCTCATAAAACACGGTCTTACCATTTGCTCTCCCACTTTTAAGAGAAGTGGAAGGTGCAAGAAATACTTCATACTTCCCTGAACTCTCCTCGGGAAGCCAGCAAACAGCATAAACAGCCACCGCGTGGCTTCTCCGGGGAGCGGGAAGATCTGCTCGCGCAGAGGGGCACGCTGGTGGGAAGGGGGTGAGGGTCTCTGCTCCAGCCATTGCCTCCAGGCGGGAATCGGGGTCCATTTTACCGGATCCTTCCACTTCTCAAAGAGAAGCCGGAAATCTGGATTTTTATGTGAAATCTCCCATTTTTTAATGTTGGCAATTAATTCAACTTCTTTAAACATTGTGCGGGCCAAACAAAACATATCTACAAGCCAAAATCTACACCCTCTGGACTGTGGTTTCCATGTCTCTTAGAGCAAAGTCTCAAAAGAGAGCATGTTACTGGTTTCGTTCAGGGTAGATGTCCACCCATGGTCCTTTCAAGCAAGGGCTCGGGAGCGTGGAATCACTTGGAAGAAGCACAACCTAAGTCCACCCTTTTGGCAGGGACTGGGCGGCAAAGGGTCATTTCCAAAGAAGCAGAATGAGTTGGGTGGCCACCCCAAAATGTATGTCACGTTGACAGATATAAAAATAGGAGATTCTGGGGGACAATAAACTACACACTTTATGAAAAGTCAGGTTTATTGGGGTATAAACTCACTCTTTTTAGTTCACGATTCCATGAGTTCTGACTTATGTACACAGTCACTTAATCACGACCACGATCAACACAGAACAATTCCATCACCCCCCAAATTTCCCACATGTCCCTTAAAAAGACGGCCCCCCTCCCCCTCGCTCCTGGCAACCACTGATCTGTTCTCTGTCCCTCTAGGTGTGCTTTTTTTCAGCATGTCATATAAAATGGAATCATCCAGTTTATAGCCTTTTGAGTCTGGCTTCTTTCACGTAACATAATGCATCTGAGATTTAATCATGTTATTACATAGATCAGCAGCTCATTTCTTTTTACTGCCAACTAACTCTCAGTTGCATGGGTGAACCGCAACATGTTTACCCGTTTGCCAACTAAAGGACATTTGGAGATTGTGGATAAAGCCCCTGCAAACATTCTCAGAGAGGCTTTAGTGAGAAAATAGTTTTAATTTCTCTGGGGTAAACTACCTAGGAGTGGGATTTTTTTTAGGTCTTATGGTAAGCATACGCTTAACATAAAAAGAAATTGCAAAACTGTTTTCCAAAGTGGCTGAACCATTGGGCATTCCCAAGAGCAATATTTGAGAGTTCTCGTGGCTCTGTATGCTCTCCAGCGCTCACCCTTGTCCACATTTTGCTTTTGTTCTAGCGTGGCATGCCTCACGTGTAGCTCAGCCTCTAAATCCGTGGTCTCGGCACAAACAAGTAAATAGTATTTCTGATATGGTGTCTTATCCATCCATCTTCAGCACATGCTCGTGTGTAATAAGGTAAGTGATTTTTAATTCACAGACTCAAATCCCCCTGACGTGACTTATGGCCATTCTGCTCCCGAGCCTTGAGAGATTGTGGACAAGCGCCAAGAAAGAAGGCCATGTTGAATCGCTCTTTCACTCGTTAAAAATCATACCGAAACCCAATGTAAACATAGAAGAAGTGGTCAGATTCAGGTTACATATTAACGGTGTTTGGTCAGACTGGAGCAGAGGCACCTTCACTTATCACTGTCTGCACCCCTCCGTACCTGCATGAGCCTCGACGGGATTTACAAGAGATATTTTGAAAAGATGCAGAGAAGGCGAGCAGCGCACATTTCCGAGCAATAAATTTAAAAGGTTGCTAATGCATTCCAGAGATTTTCGCTCGACATTCCTCTGGCCAACACATCTGCAATCTGCCAATCCTTAAAAATGGGTGTTTTTACATCTTATTCTCACAAGCATCTTGGCAAATACCTCCCTCTCTGCCGCCACGTCGGGCAAATCCAGCCTTTTCCATGGTCTAGAAACACAGAAAAACAATGCTGCTTAACGCATGCAAGATCGAGCTAGCTGGAGTTAAAATAAATTTTCAGACAAGTTTGGTTCCCTCGTCCCTATCAAATGATTCCATTCCTGAAATGGCCCTGTGGTTCCCCTCTCTCATCACAGAGGTGTCCACAAAATAAAGAAGCGCAGTGCCAAAATTATATAAAAACAAAACTACTACTCTAAAAATGAGGGCTCTAATACATGGTATCACTAACTCCCATTCTCAGCACTCTCCGTATCCACATGCCTTTCGTCATGTTCTTCCCACTAAAGGGGCAAAGTGTATCTTTCCTGCCATTGACTTTGGGGCAGCCACACGATTTGCTGTGGCCCATAGGACACTCAGAAATGGTGGAGTGCGGAGCACCTGGGTGGCTCAGTTGGTTAAGCGACTGCCTTCTGCTCAGGTCATGATCCTGGAGTCCCGGGATCGAGTCCTGTATCGGGCCCCCTGCTCAACAGGGAGTCTGCTTCTCCCTCTCCCGCTCCCCCCTCTTGTGCTCTCTCTCTCTCACTCTCTCAAATAAATAAATAAAATCTTTAAAAAAAAAAAAAAGAAATGATGGAGTGCGGGTCCTGAGTCTCGACCTGAAGAGGCCTCCCATCATCTGATTGTACCTCTGCCATCGTCATCAGATGAACATGTCCCGAGAAGCCCACCAGATCCGGGAAGACGAAGAGAAAGACAGAGGACCCGCACACCTACGCTGAGAAGCAGACCCGCCCCGTCGAGTCCAGCCTGGATCCGCTGAACCCCAACCAAGCCAATGCATGGCCTGTAATCAGTGTCTGGGCTGGACCGCCCATTATGACCATTATGACCATTATGACCATTATGACCATATTATGACTGCTTTGTCACATAGCAAAGGCCAAGGGATAAAAGCACATTCCTGAATTGGGAGTTTTACTTGGAGAAAAATGATGCCAGCTATTTAGTTTTTTTTTTTTTTTAACTCTGCCTGCTTTCCGTACAGGGTTAATTCGTAAAAGCAGAAACACCGTAGGCCAGGTGGGAGAAATCCCGCATCGCTCCACGTTGGGAGAAGGTGCACGCACTTCATCCTCGTTGCTGGAGGGACGGGAACAGGAGCTGAAGTCACCGTCCTGCCACAGGTCCTCCCATCTGCAGCTCTTCCTCCTGCAGCTTTTCCCGTGTGTTTATGGCACTGGTTCTCACCAGGGGGTGATTTTGCTCCGCGGGGGACATTTGACAATATCTGAAAACATTTGGGATTGTCACAATTGCGGGGGAGGGAGGCGTTACTGGGCCTCAGCAGTGCTGAGGTTGAGAAACCCTGTTCTAGGGTTTACATTGAAGAGAGCTCCTTCTTCCCCCTTGTAAGAGCGTGTAAGCTTGAGTCTCAGCAATTGTGTGGTAAAAAATGTATCCAAACATAGAAAAATTATCCTGTTTTAAATTCAAGCCGAAAAAATTATCCTGTTTTAAATTCAAGCCGACTTTCGGTATACAACATGCAATATATATGAATACATACTTTCTTCCAAGTGTAAATGACTCTTTTTCCATAAATGTCCTGAGTAAATAATAGTCGATTGAGGAAAACCTTCATTTGAACATTTCTGTACATCTAGAAATTAATTACTAGTACCTCAATTTAGCTGTCAAGCAAATCCCACTTCATTCCGGATATTTTTGGATGAACAAATAAACAAATAGGCAAAGGTGTCCAGGTCTGATTGGGGCCCTCACCCCAACCCCCTAATGGGCACTAGGGCTTTAAAATGTGACAGTTACAATGGTCTGGGATATGAGGCCATTTGGGGTGCAATTGTTGTATTGTGACAATATCCTTTAGTGTTCCAGTAACTAAACCCTCTTAATGACATCCTAGGGAGACCAGCTTAATATTGAATTCTAGCCTCAATGTCTTGGGTCAATGCCAAGAAAAATAACCCGCTCCCCAGAATCATTGAGAATTGATGGAGGTCGTCAGGCTAGTGAGTCAACTATGGTTGAATTATAGGTGTGGGATAGTGTATATGAGCTCTTTCTGATGAAAGGCCCTATTTGGCTAGGATGTCTGAAATAACGGAGCTGGCAAAGCCAGGAGGACAGTGAAGACTCAGCACGAAGCCTCTTAAGGCCTCCGTGTTTAACGGTAGGTTCTGTGCATTTTTGAAGATGCAAGGTACTTGAAAATAAATTGGGAATTCAACAAAAGAGGGGACCCAAGATGGCATGCTCAAGATTTGAGAGGATGAAGAGAAAATAAGCCTGTTGGCATTTCAAATCCAGGACAAAGGATAGAGTTATACGGGAGGAGCCCCAAAGCCAAAATTTAGCAGAAGGGGATAGGTGAGGTCAGGGAACCACCACGACCAGGGGCTAGAGGACCTGTGGTTGACATGGTCGTTCCTCAGCCATATTCTGTGACCCGATCACAAAGTGGCGGTCAAGATTTGATTGGTTTGAAGACTCAAGGCTAGAGTAGCCCACCGAGAATTGAGGCTGAGTACTGTGCTAATATTTTTTAAGAGTCTGATTACTGTTAACTTGTGCCAAGCTTAATTAATACTGTATTGCTAACCTAACTTGACTAGGGGACAAGAGGATTTACGGTATGAAGTGGCTGCACTTGAAACACACGGCATCAGACGCTCTGTCAGTGGATTTTAACTGCTGCACCACAAAGCCACGAGATTCAGCAGAGACCACCAGCAGAAGAAAAGAGAGAAGGGCCAAGCGGGCGGGTATCTGAGGTCCTCACCCTCACTCCATCCAGGAAAAGCTCCACTCCATCTGTTTTAAATAGTGAAGCCCCCGTCCAACTTCTCACTGTAAAAAAGTCAGATTCTGTTACTGAAAATTTTTGAAAAACAATGTGCTTGGGGCGCCTGGGTGGCTCAGTCGTTAAGCGTCTGCCTTCAGCTCAGGTCACGATCCCAGGGTCCTGGGATCGAACCCCGCGTCGGGCTCCCTGCTCGGCGGGAGGCCTGCTTCTCCCTCTCCCTCTCCCTCTCCCACTCCCCTTGCTTGTGCTCCCTCTCTCGCTGTGTCTCTCTCTGTCAAATAAATAAAAATTAAAAATCTTTTTAAAAAAAAGAAAAAAGAAAAACAATGTGCCAAGAGGCAGGGGTCCCTGGTCTTAGTGCAAAAGATAGACCTATTTCTAAGAATGTCATTGGTGTGAATTGCTGTCACTTCAACTAAAGAACACAGTTCCCATAGGGACGTTAATTTAGACAATTGGATTGACCATACATACCAAGGGTTTTTGGTTTTTTGTTGGTTTTGTTTTTTTGTTTTGTTTTGTTTTGGGGGGTTTTTGTTTGTTTGTTTTTGGTCCACTAAATGGGAGAAGAGAGAGAAGACCTTCTTCAAGTTTCTATAATATTAATCTCATGACTTTACATTATAGGCCCTCTCCTTCTCTGACACTAAAAGCAGAAAGACTGGGTTACTGTGGGACTGTCCAACTGAAGTCACTGAAATGACAGGGAAACTTGGCTTGTGTGCCTTTGCTCATGGGTAATGCCCAGGAGGGGATTTGTTGGCACCATCAACCAACGTCCTGCTGCTCTGTGGACCTGCGCATCCGTGCCCCTCCTCTTCACCACCGTTGGCCAACTCCATGCCCCCCAAGCCCAAAGCCATTCAGATTCTGTTTGGGTGATAGTTAACACGTCTAACCACTTCACCGAAATACCAACAAGAGGAAACCACCAGTGAGAGAGAAAGTTAGCTTTATTACAAGCTCTGGCCACCTCACACCTTGTGTTTGTTCACTGAGTTTGCCAGAAAGTTCCCTTCAGACAGCCTAATTTACAACTCTCCTGGAGCTGCCAAATCATCACCCAGCAGACTTCTCCTGTTACTCCTGCTCTGCTACGTGGCTCTGGCCTCCTCGTGGAGCCTTAAACAAAAGCGCTCAGACCAAGCACAAGTGTGACCCACATCAGGCACAAATAATCCACCTGTCACTCACGGCCATACTTGGCAATTGGCAACAATAATGTGGGCAGCCAAGTAATGACAGCAGGGAAGTTGGAGGAAGAAATTTTTGAGTTTCAATCTAAATGCTTGGCATGGTGTCTCGCTAGAAGACTGAGCTTCTCACAGTCGAGAACGGAGGACTGTAAAAAGTGTGTAGATTAAGGGCTCCGAGGTGCCTATCAAGGGTCTCATCGTTGTCAAAAAAAAATGTTTTATTTAGTAGGCATTCACAGTCCCTTGCCCTCAGGTGGCTCCTGGATCTCTCCTGAGGGATATGCAAACAGAGGAGGAGTCATAAAAACCAACAAGCCACCAGCATCAGGACCAAACCCAGGACCAAACCCGTGGATCTCCTTGCCAACAGTCCTTCCGTGGTGACCACCTCCCAGTGCTGGAATTGGGGCTGGTCTTTATTTACTTCCTGCTGGCTTTCTGGATTTTCTAAATTTTCTGCTATAAACACATATGCCCCTTATAACCAGAAAAATACAAATGTGGATAGAAAAAGGTTGTGGAATCAGGTTCCAAATGCAAGTCTGTCTGATGACAAATCCAGCGTCCTTCCTACTACTCCTCACTACTGGCTCTCACCCATGTCCACCTTTGACACCCTTATGCATTTTGTTTTTATTTAAGAAACAAGTGAAGACAGTTGAATGCGTGCCAGGTGCCTTTCTAAGCATCTTCAATGCATTAACCTGCTTGAGCCTCATATCACACTGTGATGTGGGTACGGTTCATATTCTCATTCTGCAGAGGAGAAAGCGAAGGTACGTAAAGCTTAGGGGAACTTGCCCAAGGCGGCACTGCTGTGAGCAGCAAAACTGGATTTTTCTTTAGGCAGCCCAGCTCTGGAGGCCGTGCCCGTCATTGCTCTGCTAAGCCACCTCAACCTTCTCCTACTTCAGATAGAAGTGCATATTCTTTTCCTTTTTTTTTTTTTTATTTAAAGATTTTATTTATTTCCTTGACAGAGAGAGACACAGCGAGAGAGGGAACACAAGCAGGGGGAGTGGGAGAGGGAGAAGCAGGCTTCCCGCCGAGCAGGGAGCCCGATGTGAGGCTCGATCCCAGGACCCTGAGATCATGACCTGAGCCGAAGGCAGACGCTTAACGACTGAGCCACCCAGGCGCCCAGTGCATATTCTTTTCCAACCCGGCCAGGCCCCCACCACCTATGTTAGTGTCTGAGCGGGACAGTCAGGCCAAAGGAGCATCTTTATTAAGAGAATGGCACAGCTGGATTGCTAACCTCATCAGCTTTTGCCTCGAAGCCTCAGATGAGATCAACTCCAGTCCATGTCCACGATGGTGAGGAAGAAAAGATGTGAAAAGATCCCACTCCCTTTCAAAAATAACAACAGAATCTTTTTTCTCACTTCATCTAGCAGAGATTTAAATTAAGGTCCCTGAAAATGTTTTTGCCTCCTTGATTTGTCCCTGGTTTTCTCTGTGTCTTAGATTTTACCTTCTCAGCCAACCACTCCCCCATCACACACCTGCTGTGGACATCTCTCTCTGTAAAGAGAGTGGTCCACACCGGGCCAGACTGTTGACCTCCCTGGACCCCAGATCTTCATCTGTAAGCTACACCATGTCCATTACATCCTTTTTTCCTCAGTGACCCTGGACAGCGGGTGTAATAGGTACGCTATCCTCAGTTTCCAAGTGAGGGCACTGAGATGGTTCTCTGTAGCAGAGAGGAAAACCCGGATCTATTGGTTAGAATCCACGGCTCCATCCCCTTTGCCCCCAAAATGTCTAAGGGCCCTTTCAAGCTCACGGCCTGTGCTTATGCTCCTGCCTCCTGGGGCCCTGTCCCCATCAGGACGTGCTCTCTGTTGGAGTTAGCTGCTGCAGCATCCCAGCCCCCAGAGACTTTCGGGAGGCTTGCTTGGTACCTGCAGAATGCAGGGATGAAGTGCTCCCTTTCATCTTCACCCCTGTGGGTCTGGAACATCAGCCAGCCACTGAGAGCACGAAATTTGGTCTGGGTTTTCTGCGGGCCGCATCTGGCTGGCCTTCCCCCGGCCTGTACCTTCCCTCCACAGCTGGTCGCCAGGAGGCTGCAGGCCTGCCTGCCGGGGCAGGCATGTGGGCGGCGGGCGGTGGGGGAGCCGAAGGATTTTCTGGATCCTGCATCGGCTCGCCCTCTGGCTTTCATTTGTCTCTTTATGTCCATCTGACATGTTATTTACATGCACTCTGTGCCATGGGCCTTTAACCTTCCTTCCAGAAGGTCCTTGCCTGAAAAACAAAGTCGCTAGCTGAAGAGGGAAAAAACTGACATGATTCAAAATGCATGGAGGGGCGCCTGGGTGGCTCAGTCGTTTAAGTGTCTGCCTTAGGCTCAGGCCATGATCCCAGGGTCCTGGGATCAAACCCCGCATCGGGCTCCCTGCTCAGCAGGGAGCCTGCTTCTCCCTCTGCCTCTGCCCCTTCCCCTGTTTTACTCTCTCTCTCTCTGACAAATAAATAAATAAATAAAATCTTTATTTAAAAAAAATGCCTGGAAACGAGGTAAACACGAAGGCTGAAAACTCACACAGAGCTTGGGACCAAAATGTGTGCCCTGAGTAGGTAAAGATCCATCCTTCCTGAAACAGTCTTGGTTGACACCTGCTCTCCCCTCGTCATTTTTAAGGGCAGCCTCTTTCATTCTCAAACGTTTCCTAGTTTGGACAATAAGTTATATGTGTCCCCTACCTATGATGTGAGATCCAAGGCCCCCAAGCTGACAGGCACACCGAAGCCCTACAGGCTGGGCAGCCCCTCCAGGGCTCGGAATCCCCTTCTAAACTTCGGGACAGGATTTAAGCTCTACGAAGCAGCCCTTTCAGGCCCACAGCTTCACAGACTTTCGAGGCCGCTCCCTATGGGTCTGCTTTGTCTCATGGGAAGACCTCAGCAGTGTGAACGGAGAGAACACTGCTGGACCCGCTTGGCCACAGGTGAGGCAGAGACACCTCGCAGAGGGGACGGGGAAGCAGAGTGTTTGAGCGCCCAGCGTGTGCCCAGCACTCTGCTAACATGTCTTCCCTCCGCTACCTCCACATGGGCAGCGATGTGGAGAAACAGGAATCACCCCCCCTCTTACTAGTGAGAAAGCCAGGAAGGTCAGGTGAACGGCTCAGGATCCCAAGAACTCGCTTCAGCAGGGCTGGGATGCGAACTCCCGCTCTCTCTGAAGAGAGAGAAGCCCACAGTACTGTTCCTGTTGGGCCTGGGCCTCCCGCTCACATGCCCGCCTCACTGCCTTTCTCCCCTGCTCTTCCAGGGGGACCACCCTCACCCCTCCCGCCGTGTGACAATTCCAGAAGTACACAGCCTTCAGTCAGTGAGGGGCCGAAGAAACGGCCCCAAGCCACCTCCAACTAACAAATAAATATCTGCTTTCTTCTCCGTCCAGATCTGACGTGCAATGGTCCTGAATGGTGGACACGATTCTTCCATAGTCCGAGGGTCCTGTTGCCTCGTGAGGAAAAGGCAGGGGTTGAGAGAAAGGAGGGAACATGGAGCTGCTCCGGTGTCCCTGGACTGTCACCACCGAGGCCCCATGTCCTGCCGAGATATTGCTTCAGAGCGGTGTCTTCTGGAAAGTACCTGAGGGATTCTCAGGCACAAGCTCTTGTGCCAAGTCCCAAAAGGGCCGGGGAGGGTGACAAAGCCTCTGTCGTGCCCTGGGTCCCGGGAGGTGCTTCCAGGCGGTGGCAGGTGTGAGGGGGTTGAGCAGCGGGGAGCTGCCCCAGAGCAGGGGGGCGGGGGACAGAGGGGCCTGCAAGGGTCCCAGCTGCAGCCACAGGCCGGGGTGAAGAAGACCAACATCACCCCTTTCATTAAGTCTGAGGAAACAGGAGAGTCAGGAGTGAAGCAAAACTCAACTTTAAATTCAAATGTGGGTATCTTGGGGGATGCTGTGGCTTGAGACAAGGCTAGGTAAGAAGAGTGAGTCAGCTTTGGTTGTTGTTGTTGCTGTTTTTTTCCAAAAGCAAGCAAGTAACAGTAGAGTTGGCACAAAAAAACAGCAAAAGTGGTGAGAGACACGTCGAAGAAGTGATGCTTTTGAACCACTGAGGTAATGAGAGTGAAAATAAAAATGCATGTGGTCTGTAGAGAAAGAAGAGGTTCTAATCACCGCTTGGTAACCTTTGCTCTCTCGTGCACCCGAAGAATGCCGCAAGCAGCAACTGTCTTATGAACCACACTGCTCTGAGCACACTCGTCCGGGCGCCCCGGTGGCCGTCACTCAGAAGGCTCCGAGCGTGTGATGAGGCCGCAGGGAGCCTGGCCAAGCCTGAGACCCAGAGCCTGATCTAAAGACAAGATCAGTTAGGGGGAAAGAAAAGACAAGCACGCAAATCCCTGTAAAATGGGGTAAGCCCTAAGACGAGGTACAAAGTCCCCATAAGACGGTGCTCAAAGGATGGATAAGTCATGCCTGCTGGGGGAGGTCAAGAGACACTTCATGGAGATTGGAGATGGCTTTTGAGATAAGCCCGGGAGAGTCCGGTAGAATTTCAGTGACCAAAAGGCAGGGATGGGGGTGGGGGGCACGGGAGACATTCCAGAGAAGGAGAAACTCTCGAGCAGTGGCACAGAGAGCAGGAAGCAGGATGAGGGTAGAAAGTCCCTTCTCTGTAGCTGAGAAGTGGAATGGAAGTCAAGCAGAGGATTAGGCTCGGCCTCCAAGAGAGACTAAGGACATTCTACTTCCTGTAGTGGGAATGAGGGGGTGGGGGCGGGCGCTGGGCAGTTTCAAATACGATCCAATTGGCACTGGAGGAAACCGAGCCCGGAAACGCGCTTGGAGGAGAGGGTCTTGTCGTCCCAGCCCTGGTTACTGTGATTGCCTAGGAGCAGTGTAATAAGAGTGTGGATTTGAGGGATCAGAATGATGGCTTTACAGAGAGACTCTCTAAGACCTGGGAAGTGATAAAGGGGAGACAGGAATGGAGACGATCCAAGGACCCCTGGATAACTAAACCCCTCCTGTTCCTCTGATATGTAGTAGTGTTACATTAATTATCTTTTATTATATTATATTATATTATATATTGCATATTATAATACAACTATATTCTATATTATTTAATTATATTATAATTAAATTATCATATATTTATTATATTATATATGAGTATATAATATATGTTATATATTTATATTGTATTAATATATTATATAACTACATTTTATATGTGCATTGTTTATGTATAATCTATAAAACAAGTTATATAGTATACTATATATATTATATACAATGAACCATCGCTATTTGGCCTATTGCATCTTGATTTTTTGCTCTGCATAGATTTGCCTGTGTAAATCTGCAGATAGCAGGTCACCCATTTTCCCTTCCAAAATATGGATCATCCTCTTTGTCTTCTGTTCTTTTCACTTCCCTTGCTCTTTTCTCCTGACCTTCTTCTTCTGATGTGGCTAAAGGCTAGTGTGGGCCCCTGAGGCATTTCTATTTATATTCCATCACTTCTAAATATTTGACTTGGCCAAGGACATCAGCGTGTGTGTGTGTGTGTGTGTGTGTGTATACACAAAGATACAAATATATAAAGATATATGTATCTATATAAAATATCTCTTGTAAAAATATATAAATAAAAGGGCAGCTGGGTGGCTCAGTCGGTTAAGCATCCGACTCTTGATTTCAGCTCAGGTCATGATCTCAGGGTCAGGAGATTGAGCCCCACATCGGGCTCTGAGCTGAGCATGGAGCCTGCCTGGGACTCTCTCTCCCTCTGCCCTGTGCCCTCGCCCTGCTCGCATGCTCTCTCTCTAAATAAATACATAAATACAATATCTATAAAAATATAAATTATATATGAGTACATGAATTACCTATTTATATATTTTTAATATACATATTTTAAACAACCTTTGCAGGTGTGATTCAAAGTCCAGACCTTGAGAAGGGAAGATTATCCTGGATCTTTCAGGTGGGCCCAACCCAGTCACATGAGTCCTTAGAAGTCGAGAGCCACTTTTTCTTTCCAGCTGGGCTCAGAGAGAAAGAGAGAGAGAGAGAGACTGAGGACGGAGGTCATAGGATGTGATGTTGCTGGCTTTGGAGATGGAGAAGAGAGACGCAAGCCAAAGAATGTGGGCAGCCTCTGAACTAAAAAAGGCCAGGGAACAATTTCTCCCTGAGAGCTTCCAGAAGGATCATAGCCAGAAGACACGCAAAGGCTACATTGCCTGCCTCACCTACCTCATCCGCTTACTAGCTGTATGGCTAATGGCCTGAGAAAGTCCCTCCAACTCTCTGAGTCTCTTTGGCCTCCACCACAATGGGGGCTATGTCTTGTCATGGAGTAAGGAGGCTCACTCGGGTTTCAGATCCATGATCTCTAGCTCCTCACACTCGGGCCAGTCAGTAGGAAGTGACAGTGCTTCTGCAAAAGGAGCTAATTCAACATTACTATATCAGACCATGTCCCTTTTCTGCTCAGAACCTTCCAGAGGCTCCCCTTCTTACTCACAGAAAACCAAAAGACTTCCCCTGTTCTCAAGGCCCTCCTGACACCATCTAACCCCATTTCCTCTATGACTGCATGTCGTTCTACTCTTCCCCTTGCTGACTCTGCTCCCGTCACTCTGGCCGGGGCACACCAGGTGGCTTCCAGCCTCAGGGCATTTGCACGTGCTGTTTGCTCTGTCTGGAATGCTCTGGCTTCATATCCATGTGGCTTTCTCCCACAATTCAAATATTACCTTCTTTTTGAGACTTCCCTCATAACCCAACTTACAGTTGCAGGACCCCCAACCAAACGCTCCTCACGCCCTCCTCCAGGCTTCTCTGTAGTAATTCGGCCTCCTAACATAACACCTATTTCATTCGTTTTGTTTCCTTGGTTTCCTCCATTGGAATGTAAGCTCTAGGAAGGCTCTTCATGGAGGACACCATAGGTAATTGAGAAGTATGTTTGAATGAATAAATCAGCAGGTACACAACTCTATAATCAGGAAATAAGTATCTATAATCAGTGTCTCCACTAAAGACCCATCCTTCCAGTTACAAATGGAAAACGAAGCCAAAAGAATGGGTAACTGCCCTGTCAATGCACAAGAAAGAACAGCTAGGAGCCAATCCTTGACCGATCTCGCTGAGCCCCACCGGCCCAGAGGAGGGGTGGAAACATGCTCAAGGGTCTCGAGACCCAGGCCTTGTGTCCTGGACAGAGAGAGCAGGCCTTCCAATCTCCCGGCCTTCCTGGTTTCAGCCAGCCTCTAAAAACCATAAGAACAGTCTGTCTCAGTGTTTCATTACTTCCGATTCCAGGCCCAGGAAAGAGCAGGAAGTGTGGGGGCATGTGAAGAGGGAGAGAACAGAAGACGTAAACTCACTACATGCGAAGGCTGAAAGACTTCCTCTGCAGCCAGTCACAGCACATGGGTCTCCATGTGCCTTCACCGCGAGCAGAAGACCAACACCAAAATACAAGCTTTGATACTCATTCATCCAACACAGATGGACTCGGGGACAGCTGGGTGCCCAGCAGAAGACAGATATGGTCCGTGCCTGAGTGAGCTATAACACTCCATGGCGGTGCATGGTTAGAGAGACAAACTCAGTTCACGTCCCGCCTACCCAATATCCATGCTGACTGGGCAGAATTTCCAAGAAGCTCCCAAGACGTGTCGTAGACTCTGAGGAATTGTGTGCTGGGTTTAAGGCAAGCTTTTGAATCAAGCCAATGGAGACTCTAGTCTTGGCGGTGCCGTGCTTATTAGACCAGCATACACCTCCTAAAGGAAGGACTGTGTTCACTTCACTTAACTCCATGTCCCCAACACTGAGCACAGTGCCCCATCCTCTCAACAAATACTCGTTTCCTAAAACAACCAAATCCTCAGAGCCTCGGGATTATAATACCCACCTTATCAAGCTGTGTGAAGATAACATGAAATCAGGTATCTAAGTTCCTACCCAGTGCCTGGTACTTGACAAGCATTCATTTCCAATGAACCGCCCCATCGGTCGGACTGGTGGTGATATGATGGTGGAGGAGGTCTGGTCAGCTCTGGATGGATTCTGGTCCATCCCTGATTCCCTAATGTTTTGTTCAATCTGGAATTTTGGACTACGCAGGGGCTTGATGAGTCGGCTATCAGCGCAATCCATTTATCTTAGCAAAGTCCTGTTTGACTTGAGCCAAAGCTCTGGAAAGGGGAAGAATGTGTTTCTGTATCCCAGCCTCCGGGGTGCATGGCGGCAGAACTGAAACAGCATGATTCCACACAGCCCATGTTGTCCCATTACATGTGGCCGAGGTCCCTCCCTCTCTGTGGCCGGGTATGGTGGCGGGCGCCAGGTTCCACTGTACCTGATAAATGGATTTGTCAGAGCAAAGGTGGATGATTGGAACATTTCCCCAGCCTTTTCTCTATTAGGTTTCCAAAGCTGGAAGGAGAAAATTGCTCAATGTCCTTTCCCTAACTGTTGATCCTCATGTGAGCCCCAGCTGAGCTCCCCTTGAAGTTCACATGCCTACTTTCTCAGCAAGTCCAAGGGCCCCCTCCTGGGGGTGAAATAAAGACCATGAAGGCCTTTCTAGAAGCGATATACTCTAAGATCCCTGCAAAGCTTTGGAGGTTCAGCTCCAAATCTACTTGGTGAAGAGGTGTGGGTCTCACACCTACAGGCTGAACCATACTTTTTTGGAACACTGTGCTCTAATACTTCTCACTGTGGTAATAATGTAAAGGAGGTCTCTTCCAGAAATAAAAGCAAAGAGCCTTGCTCAGGGCCAAAGATGTTTGCAAAAGAGGGGCCTGTGAGAATAAGATATGAATAAGATAGGCAGCCTTGTGTGCAATAATCATTTCAGAAGTGCTTGCTGATATAAGCGGGTTTTCTTCGGCAATCATGGTGGAAATGGGGAATGTCTCTCAAAGAAACAGAAAATGCGATGACTCAAATAATTTCAAGTAGCTGTCACAATCACTGGGTTTGGGCATATGTGCTACCTTTTTCTTATTTTAGACACTTAGCTTCCAATTAACCACCCTGATCAATGGCAGCAATTTGGTAATGAGTAGTGGGATCTTTTGATTTTTGTTTTGTTTTGTCTTGCTTTGCATTTTTTAGGACATGTGTTGGAGAAGACTCCTGGATGCTTCAGGAACAGCTCAAAGTACTGGTGTAAAACCTTCCCACGAGGCAGGCAGCATCCTTCACGCATCTGTCCTCTTCCTGAGGCCCTCCTGTGTGTTACTCCGGGTGTGGGAATACGGCGGTGAATGAGGAAAGGATCCTTCGCCCCGAGGAGCTGGGGGACTGGAAGATGTGTGTAAGAGGGCTCTACGTAAGCAGATACATGCAACAAAATACAATAAGCCTGGTAAACAAAGCATGTGAAAAGTGTGAGGCCAGGAGAGTGTGGGCCCCGTTCCTGGAGGGTGACATTCGGACATCATCTTAAAGGACAACTAGGAACCTACCAGAGAAATGAAGGAACAGCAGTCCAGATCCACAGGTCTGGTTCATCTGGGACTTTGTTTAATTAAGAAAAGCTGCCTGAGGGGCGCCTGGGTGGCTCAGTCAGTTAAGCGTCTGCTTTCGGCTCAGGTCATGATCCGGGGTCCTGGGATCAAGTCCCGCATTGGGCTCCCTGCTCAGCGGGGAGCCCACTTCTCCCTCTCCCTTTGCCTGCCACTCCCCCTGCTCTCTCTCTCTCCCTCAAATAAATAAATAAAATCTTTTTTTTTTTTAAGATTTTATTTATTTATTTGACGGAGAGAGACACAGCAAAAGAGGGAACACAAGCAGGGGCAGAGGGAGAGGGAGAAGCAGGCTTCCTGCTGAGCAGGGAGCCTGATGCGGGGCTCGATCCTAGGACCCTGGGATCATGACCTGAGCCGAAGGCAGACGCTTAACGACTGAGCCACCCAGGTGCCCCTAAATAAATAAAATCTTAAAAAAAAAAAGAGGAAAGAAAAGTTGCTTAAACCCCATAGGAAGATCCACAGTTGCCTTCAAAATGATACAGTGATACACCGCATTCTGAGGTCTTTATACACTACTTCTAGAGCAAGAGAGAATTTTTCTCAGTTGTCTCTTAGGTAAGCCTTCCAAGTCAGCGAAATCTGAGGCCATCGGTGCTAGGATTGGACTAGAAGAAAGGGCGGTGCGAACACGGCAAGAGCCTTGCTGTATGCAAGGTGACTTCACCTCCCGCCCCCCACCTTAGACTTGAAATTGAGAAACCCAGAGATGGCTACAGCCCCAGGCCACTGCGTGCAGAAATGGGAAATGTCACTCACCGGGTCCTTCCTCATGTGTAACCAGAATCATCAGCCTATAGATTTGGGAACTAAGTGGCTTGACCATTTTGCACGTAAGCCGTATGCATTGGTCCAAAGGAGACCAGTGAGCAACAATTCAATTTAGAGTTCACTGAACCCTCTGGTTTGGGAAGGAAATTGCTGGTAATCAATTGCAGCAAGCACACAGGCTCAGGGCCAGGAAGAGAAAAATCACTTTAATGGGCAAAGCAGATGTTGCTAAATTCATTGCAAAAGTGAGGTGGGCATCGAGCCAGGCCTTGCATGAGAGATGCTGATCTGTTCTTCTGAATGAAGAAAACAGAGACCCTTCAAAAGGGCAGGGTGGGGGGGGTCCTACAAGGGAAGCAGTTAGATTGAAGAAAAGAAAATGCACCGGGGTGTTCAGGTCTCCTGTACCATTACAGGACTTCAAGTTGTTAACATCTCGTAAGGACTTTAAGCAAATCCAGAATACCAGCTAAAAACTGTCTGGGGAGTCTTTACTCTGTTCCAAGGAGACCACGTGGTATGGGGGGAGGACCGGCATTTCAGCATCAGACCTGTTTCTTCCATCAGTGAGCTGGCTCCACCATCAAGAGGTTGTATGGCACTGGGCAACTCTCTTAATCTCCCTCAGTCTCAGTTTTATCAGCGGTGAAATGGGCCTAATCTTACTGACCCTTCAAGAGCAGGTGTGAGGATTAACAAGAATGTCTCTAAAGTACAGTGAAGAAGCTCCCTCAAGCAATGGCGTGTTTTCAGAGCCCTGATGAGACCAGAGCCATGAGGATGTAGGAGAGTGGGCTCCCGGTGGATTGGTGAGGTGGGGGGAGGCCGAGTATCAGGTCCGGAATCAGCTCGTTTAGCCACTTCCTCTCGATAATGGATGGCATCACAGGCCCTATGTTCTTTTGTATGTTTAGGTGGATAAAATATCTCTCTGGCATAAGAGAGTTTAGAGAGGGCAGCACAAGGCCCCGGGAAGGTCACCAAGTGTATTCAGAATGTTTATATGAAGTAGCTTCAAAATGCAAGCCCCCTACAGAAAGAGTTGATTCCAATTTCCCAAATCGGAGACGTTCCTTCCTTACCGAGGGCGAACCAGAGCCCCTCCTCGGAGAATCATCACAGCCTCCTCTGGACCCCACCATTTCCACTTACACAGACATTCCCCCAGTTCTTACCACCTGCCCGAAATCTCTCCTGGGATGAGATAGATTTAATGTTAAACGTATTCATGAAAACCTGTAAGGGCAACTTGCTCATTTCTTTGGCTTGTCCTCGCAAATTGTCTGATGTTGGTCTTTACCTGAATCATGTGGGTCTCTCCTAAATGTTTTGTAACTTCCTGCGGTTCAGATATTAATCTTGAACTAGTTAAAATGTCCAAACCAGAAGGCAGAGAGACTAGAGGAGTCCATCATTGTGTGACCTTGAGCCCGTTTCTTACCCTTTGTAAGCCCTGGTCTCCTTGTGTGTGCATTGCAGATAATAATAGTCCCTTCCTCTTCGGGCTTGTGTGAAGCTTTATAAGGTCTATAAATCTAGAAACTACAAAGTGCTTGGTGCTACCATGTTGGCTGAGTAGAAACCATCACTGTCCTAAAGCTTCTTCAGCCAGACTAGCCAACTGCCCTCATGTCCCCTGAGATTTCCAAACCTCAAGCCATTTCCATAAAGTGGGCACTCTTCAGAAAGCCATGTCCCACTCAAAGCATGTTTGTAAGTTGCCATCAGCTTTAGAATGTTCCTGATAAGCCAGCAAAGCTGCCGAGGGACTTTGGCAGTGCATTTCTCGGGGCTGGTGGGAGGAGGATGTTTACCAGAGCACAAAGGCCAGGTCCCGAGCAGAGAACATTTTGGCCCAGAGAGAGCCCGGAGAAGGCATTTTTGCCAAGCGCAGTCTCCGTTCTCAGGTCCTGAAGTCAGCGTTAGAAACTAAACAAACCTTCCCGGGTTCACATGTGTTTACTTTTGGCAAAATGCAACTTCCTGTTTGAAAGGAAAGGGGCAGTAAAGCCTTCTATAGCCTTCTCGGACATAAAGTCTCTCCTCAAAACAATTGATAGGCTCAGCATAAATGAATCAAACATACACAATGAGAATCTCCCTTCCCCTCCAAATGTTCACGTTTTAATAGGGAACACACTCGACAAAACCAAAACAAATATTTTTTCAACTGTTGGCCCTTGAGAATTGTTTAGGCCATTTCTTCTTCTGAGAGCAAGAAAAACAGACATCAGGAGGGAGCCAAGTTACATGTGCTGTGTCAGAGAAATCACTTCTACACACTTGGGGGGTTGAGATTTCTGTGACACAGAAAGTCACAAAGTTTAAGTTCCCACAGCCACTCTGACCACATTCCCCAGCATGAATACAGAACAACTGGGTCTTTCATTATATGACCACGGCCCCAGTCACACACCGCACGGTCCCAGATTCCCCTGGATGGTCCCATGCCCTGCGCTCAGGGTTTGCAAACAGACTGACAGCCCCTCACAAATCCACCGTCACCTTTTACAAGGACCCGAAAGAACTTCTGTGTTTGTGGGTGGGGAAGGGGGCACTTTATGTGATTTTTGTAGCAACTAGCAAAGTTAGCCTAGACTTTGAGCTTATTTCTAATCCAAGGGCTCTCGACGTACCTTGGATCTTTAAGTCATGAAATATTAAGTTTGTAAAGGATCTTAAAAATCATCTGGTCAACCCCTCGCTGAACTATTGCACTTATCCTCACATTCTCTAACACAGCACCATGAACAGAGTAAGGGCTCGGGAACGAGCAAGTTAAAGAGCTGTTCTAAGTCTACAAAATCAGGAACAGCGCACTGCAGCCCTGACTCCGGGTTCTGCCCGCTCCCCACAGTCCGACCTCTTGTGTAAGCTCCTTGAGGTTGCAGAGGAAGTGACTGACAGTTCTTCTTGACCATCCTGTCCTAAGCACTGAACTTTGCAAGCACTCAATAAAAAAATTTTGAATGTGTAAAGGAAGTAATGAATGATGACGTAGATGAAAGCAGTTACATGGATGAGCTAACTATGGAGGGTCCCCCCTGGCTTATAATGATTCAATTTAGGGTTTTTGGACTTTATGATGGCAATATGCATTCAGTAGACATCACCCTTTGAATTTTGAATTTTAATCTGTTCCAGAGCTAGCAAGACAATATGCAGTACAATCTTCTCCCGGGATGGGGGACGGCAGCCTCCAGGCAGCCCCCCCATCATGAGGGTCAGCAGCCTGCACACTTCCCACCACTCTGCCCCTACACAGCCATCCTGTTTGTCACCTCGGCACAGTGCTCAGTAGATTACCTGGGAGAGTCAGCCCTGTGCTATCAGATAGACTGTACTAGATACCCTAGCCCACCTGCAGGCTCCCGCACGTGTTCTGCGCATAGTGAAGGTTGGCTTAGCTAAGCTGGGAGGTTCAGTGCCGGGTGCGTTAAATGCATGTTCAATTTATAATATTTTCTATTTACAATGGGTTTATCAGGACGTCGCCCCCTCGTGAGTCAACAAAGATCTATAAATACCATTATTTTATCTTATTTTATTTCTTTTTTTTTTTTAAGATTTTATTTATTTATTTGTGAGAGAGAGAGTGTGTGCGGCAGGCAGAGGGAGAAGCAGGCTCCCCACTGAGCAAGCAGCCTGATGCAGGACTCAATCCCAGGCCCTGGGATCATGACCTGAGCCGAAGGCAGACTCTTAACTGACTGAGCCACCCAGGCGCCCCTATTTTATTTCATCTTAAGTAAGCTTTATGACCAACATGGGGCTTGAGCTCTCAACCCCGAGATCAAGAGCCCCATGTTCTTCTGACTGAGCCAGCAAGGCGTCCCTGTAAATATCATTCTTGAGAGATTTCAATATTATCCTACCTGAAAAAGAAAATTCTTTCCTTCTCTCGGACACTGGATTTAAGGAGAAGTGGATATGTGCATATTCCATAAACTCCTTTGACCCTTCCCTTTCAGTGTCTAACTGGACAACTATAAAATGAGAGAAGCAGTTAGGACAGGAGATATCAACCCCCCTCCACCATGCTGCCAGTTCTCTTCCTGCAAACCAAGGCTACCCAAGTCCATCACTGACTTACTTACACCTTTAATGAAAATGGCTTTAACCTACCTACCTGTTTCATCTGCAGCCTCCCTACCAAGGGAACCTCTCCTGGTTTTTGGACTCAGTGAGATCTTTCATTACATCATGCTCATGGGCATATGCTGTGAGCTCTGTGTGAAAAATGCTAAGCTATAACTGTGATTACCATGACCACCGCCATCACCACAACCACCAACCCCCACCGCCATTTCCAATCAAAACCAACATCACCACCAACAGCAGCACGGTCCCTCCACAACCTCCACCACCCAGGGACTGCCACTTCACCACTACCCCTTTAAACTTGAAAAAAAAAAAAAAATTCTTCCTCTCTTAAGAGCCAGCTGAAATGGAACTCCCTAAATCCCTCCAGAATCTGGAGCCAAGCCCCTCTCTGAGCTCCAGCGGTTGCTTGTTCTCAAAGATGTAACTACATCTAGCACATTGCATTTTAGTTTATTCTATTGCATATCCTTTCTAGCAGCTCATATCCTCTGCTGGACCCTGAATCTCTGACTGAGAGGAAATATTTAGGGAGAGTCTGAACACAGATCGCAGAGCAATAAGGGTCAAGAGGAAGGAAATGTATCAGGACTGGTGGCCCAGAGTGGGGGGTGTATCTGCCCAAGCAAAAACCAGAGGGTTTCAAGAGTTACTGACCTCACCCCTCAGCAAAGCCTTACTATGACTGCTTTTATAGCCTGCCTCTTCCATCTGTCTGGGTTTCTCACTTTCATTCAATTATTCATTGAACAAAATCATAAAGTTCCTGTTCAGGAGTGCCTGGCTGCCTCAGTTGGTGGAGCGTGACTCCTGATCTCAGGTCTGTGGGTTTGAGCCCCACATTGGGTGTAGAGATTATTTAAAAATTAAAAATAAATAGGGGCGCCTGGGGGCTCGGTCAGTTAAGCATCTGCCTTCGGCTCAGATCATGATCTCAAAGTCCTGGATTTGAGCCCCATGGCTCCCTTCTCAGCAGGGAATCTGTGTCTCCTTCTCCCTCAGCCCCTCCCACCCATTTGTGCTCTCTCTCTCAAATAAATAAATAAAATCCTTTAAAAAATTAAAAATAAATAAAATAAAATAAAAATAAAGCACCTGTTCAGCACCAAGATGGCAGATATGTTGGGGGAGATAAACAATTAGACCACTCTCATACAGGATTAGAACAGGGTGGGGGTGGGGTGGGATGGTATGGGCAGCCTCTGAAAGGAAGTGAGGTTTAGATTGATATCTGATGGCTGAGTAAGGGCTAGCCAGGTAAGGACAGAAGAGAAGAGTTCATGATGTGGAAACAGATCTTTTTGTTTTTTGAACACACTAAGCTTATTACCATCCAGGCCCCTGAAATTTCCATCCCCACCGCCTGGAATGCTGTGCTTTACATGGATCTTTACATGGATGGCTTCTCTTCACTCAGATGTCATCTGGGATGTCACCTTCACAGAGAGACCTTTCATAACTACCCCACCCGAAGGATCCCCTTTCCAAACACTCTCTAGCATGGTGCTTCCCAAACATCAACAGTATCAGAATCATGGGGATTGTGAGGGGGATCTTGTTAATATGCAGACTCTGATTCAGGTGTCTCCTGAGATTCTGCATTTTAACAAGCTCATTGCCAATGATATGCCAGCGATATGATGCTGCTGACCCAGGCACCATAATCTGGGTAGCTCTAGCTGAAACATATCCTCATGACTGGTCTTACTTCATAGCTCTTAACACCACAAAACCACCTTATTCCTTAATTTTTTTCTATATATTGTCCTCACACACACCATACCCACTAGGATATGAATTTCATAAAATTAGGTATATGTTTTGTCCTTTGCAACGTTGTATCCCCAGGACTTGGTCTGTAATAATAATTGCATATCGAATATGAATGAATGGATGGACGGATGGAAGGATGGATGAATGAGTGAATGATCAGGAGTTTGACTCCTAGCCCTGGTCTACACCTTTCTCCCATACCCTAGGCCTCTATAGAAAGACATCAGCCCTTCATGATGAAGACCACTGTAGGAAGTCTTAAGAACCGGCCAATGCCATGAATGTGGGTCAGCATAAGCCAGGGTTTCATAGCTCCTGCCTCCTTCCTCCTTAGTTCACCCCAGCAGCCACCATGAGCTCAGCTCAGCTCTGGGAAGCTCCGTCCTTTCCTGCTCAGCCTCCAGGATAAGCCCTCGGTGCTTCCAGTCCACGCTACCCTCTCCACTGGAACCTTGACCCAAAGGAATTCTTGTGTTCTGTACCATCTTTTCTTGCATCTGTCTGGCTTTTACTAAGCCCCATGAGCAAGAGCCAATGTGTGCTCTTGAGATTATTCTTGAAAAAGCTTCTCTCTGGTCAGATCAGTGTCTCATTCTGCTGCTCCATGAGCCTTTCAGCCTGGCATGGAGCACACATCCCAGTTGCTCATGTTTCCAAACCAGTTTCCTCTTTCTGGACATCATCTTCTTTCTCCCTGACCCCAGGGGGCACAGATCATCATTTCCAAGCAGAGGACCATCCCCTCAACGTCAAGTTCTGTGCTTGGAATATGAATTCCAGAGGACAGACACAATCCTAGTCCCGGGAGACTGAAGGTTGTATCATAGAGGGAAAGTGGCCTGCACGCAGAAAGAGCAATAAGCTCTCAACACAGGCTAGATAAAGCCCCAGATGGATGGCACCCAACACCATCCATGAGATGTGCTCAGGAGGTCCACTTTCTTGACACAATATTGATACATACCACCCCCCTTTAAATTCTGTTCCTCACCCAGTTTTCCATTTAAATATTTGTGCAGGGAAACAAAAAAAAAAAACAAAAAACAAAAACAAAACCTAAAATCATCTGATTCTCCTTCCTTGCTTCCCCTTCCATCCAATGTGAATCAGAATATAATTGGTGGGAAATAAACAACATGTAACTTGCAAGGATTTAACCAAATAGGCATTTGATTCTATTTTTTCACCAATGAAGACCAAGGGGAGGGGCAGTCCAGGCTGGAGTGGCTGCCCCAGCATGTCAGCCGAGATCCACCTCCTATCTTTTTGTCTCCTGAGTGGGTGACTCTGTCCTCATGCTTGTTGCCCCTTGTCCTCAAGATGGCTGTTCGGTCCACACCAGTGTCTGCCATCCAGGCAGGGAGAAGGAAAGCAGCAAAGGGAAAAAGGTATTTGACAGGTGAATATACCTCCCCTTAAAGAGCTTGTCAAAACTCCCTGTCCGGCAATTCCCTCTTCCACCTTGTTGGCTACAGCTATATCCCAGGGCCACCTCAGCTGCAAGAGAACCTGGAAAATACAGATTATTTTTTTAGTTAGACACATTGTCACCCCCAAGACACTTATATTATAGATGTTATATAATTTACACTACAGAGCATTAAATTAGTAGGGAAGAAGGGGAGAATGGATATTGGGAAATCAATCTGCAGTACCTGCCACAAAAACCCATCAGCAAGTTATTCTTCCTACCTCCAAAATACATCGTAAATTCATCCCTTTCTCTGTCTACGCTGCCAGCAGCACCATGTTCCTTCTACCAGGTTACTGTAATAGCCTCTTAAGTTAATTCGATTCTCCGGTTGCAGGTCCCTGGTTCTTTCTACAGCACGGGCCAGAGGGATCCTTTAAAAGCATGCATCAGATCATGTCATTCTTGTGTTGACATACCCGTTACGTGTCACTGCACGGAGAATAAAATCCGAGCACCCATCACAACCCACAGCCCCTGTATGATTGCACCCCGAGCTATCTCTCCGCTTTCTTCGCTTTGCACTCTTGGCTCATTCATTCACGCGTTCATTCCCCAAAACGCATTTATTGAGCACCTACTGTGTATAAAGCACTGTTTGAGGCACTGGGGATAAAGTAGTGAACGAATCAGACAAAAGCACCTTCCTTCATGAAGCCCCCACTCTACTGGAGGGAGACAGATAAGAAACAACGCGTGTAAGTGAGAGTTAGTGCGTTGGACGGTCGCTAGCCACACACACTGCCCCAGCCACACTGAGGGCCTCATCTGCCCAAGAAGCTCTTCCCTCACCATCCCCACAGCCCTCCCCTTACATCCTCAGTATCACCTTAAAGGTTGCTTCTCCAAAGAAGCTTTCTCCGAACACCCGTTCTAAAATAGGACCACCTTGGTATTCTTTGTAGCACTTAGCACATTTTGAAATTGGACGGATGGATAGATAGCATGTGAATTCCTGGGCTCACCTGTTCATATCGGTTTCTCTCACCGAGAATTTACTTCCGTAATTGCAGAGATGTGTCGACTTTGCTCTTGGTTCCAGCCCCAGGGCTTAGAACAGTCAACGCTTGGCATACGGAAGCACTTAATAAATATTTGTTGATGGATGAGCAAATCAGGGAACGAGTGAAGTGGATGGATATGGGCCTTTGGAAAGCAATGTCAGCAACGGATCAGCAGAGAGAGGGAAAAGGCTTTCGTAAACAGAAGGAACTGTGTGGGCAAAAGCAGAAATCGACTTCGTCTGCCGGGCAATTGGCAATTTGGGACCAGAATCCTTGAGAGGAGGTAAGAGAGGAGCATTGTAGACAGGTGAGGGAAGGCTTACCATGCCGGGCCTCATTTGGGGCAGCATTAAAAATAAACAAATGGAAAGCAAGCACACCTTCATGGACCTGCACCGCAACTCTTTGGAATAACTTGCATGCCCAACCCGAAGTCACTCCAACAAGTCATTGGAAATCAAAAGGCAAGAAAAGTCCACATACTTGGGATTACTCCATGCTTGGCTTACTGATACCCTCTTTCTTCCTACCGATTTAATATATTTTAAAATAAATTTTTATTTGTAAAAGTAATACATATTCATTGTAGAAAATCTGGAAGTCACAGAAAATGAGGTATCTGTCCTGTGAACATGAATACGGGCTTTCACCAAGAGGGGAGCCCCTTTCCTCAGAGGGGGTGGCCACACCCGTGACTGAACCCCTGGGACAAGTGCAGGAGGAACGGCTAACTTCAGTTCCAATGAGCTCCTGGCATGGGACCATGGAAAGTGGCCTTATCCCTCTACCCTTGGTCCCTTATCAGTCACAGAAGGAATTTTCTGATGAGTCGTTTTCAAAGTGTGTTCCTTAGAGCTTTGTGGAGCTTTCCAGAAAAGGTGTGGGCTCAGCTGTAGCTTTTTATGACTTTATTTTTTATTTATTTATTTATTTTTAGACAAAGCATTTCACCTCCCCATGCTTCAGTCTTCTCATGCATAAGATAAGGCTTGAATCACCTACTGTACTGGATGCAGGGAAATGCAATTATTTCACACACATAATAATGCCTAGCACACAACAAGGGACATAGTGGGAGCTTACTTTTCCTGACTCCCTACTGTGTGCCAGGATCGGCGCGGCATCGTCTGGTGTGCATTCCAACATTCAATCTGCTCGCCAGCCTAGGAGATCAGCACTTTTTAATAAGCGTCTATTATTGTCCCCGTTTTGCAGATGGGAAACTAAGGTTTAGAGATCAAGTAATTTCTTTTTTTCAATTTCGCACAGATCTTGGATTTGATCCCATGTGGTTGGATTCATGAAACTAACTGCCGCTCACCTATTTTGAGTGCCTGTTTGATGGTGGATACTGTTATAAAAGCTTTGGTTCATTTAATCCTTAGGTCAAGCCCATGGAGCCAGCACTACTTCTACAGATGGGGAAACTGAGTCACGGGGATGCTGAGTGCTATAATAGCACTGCTCCTTTTTAGGCTGATAGCTTAGAACTGGCTGTGGTTTCTCTACTGGACATTAGGAGCCTGTACGATTAGTTGTCTAACTAATCCTTCCAAAAACATGGAAAAAGAATTATCCTCTCAAATGAGAACTCCCAGGGGAGGAAGTGCATTAACTCAAAATTGACAGCAGCAACGGGTAACTGTCCACCAACCCTCCCCTCCCGCTCCCCACATCCATTCAATGACGGGTCCCGCAGTCTCACCTCCTGAATATTTCTCATGTGCATCCCTGCCTCTCCATCCAGCTCAATTGTTCCAATTTGGGTCATTCTGTCTCTCCACAGTCTCCCACCTCATCTCCCTGCTCTGGTCCCAACCGCCCCTGGTCCCCTTAAACCCACCTGCGACACTGCGACTCCCCACTGAAATGGCTCCCCCATGACCTATAGATGAAAGTCAAGCTCTACACCCCATGTTTGTCTCCAGCCTCATTTCCTAGCTTAGAACCTGTATCTGAACATCAACCCATCGCTCCCAGGACCTCTCACCCCAGTGCTGCTCCCCACCTTTGTGTCTTCTTACACATTCTCTCTACATGGAAACCCTGCCCTGTCCTTCTGCTTGGGACTAACTCATTCTCCTCCTTCCCTACAGAGCCAGGCTAACCCATGTACCCTCTGCCAGGCAACTAATGCACCCTGCATTCTTAGCACATTAAGCTGAAGGTGTCTGCTTATATGTCTGTCCCCCCACACACACATGCCCGCACCCATACATTTCCCGAGGACATTTATTCCTCCCATCCATGACCCTTGTGTCATAGAGTGTGTGTGACACAGAGTAAGCACTCAATAAACCTTTGTTAAAGAATCGAACCTGTCGGGAAATTTGAGATAATAATGCGCACTGTGCAAATTTGCAGCATGTCATCAGGTATGTTTACACTCAAACTCTCCTAAGTTTGAGTCATTCTATTAAGCAGCTAACACCAACCATTGGCTCTTCTAAGTGCTTTTAATCTTCCCAATAGTCCTATGAGGTGCTGCTACTATCCCCACTTTACAGATGTAAAAACCGAGAGAAATGAAGCAACTATCCCAGAGTCACAGACCTTATACATTGTAGGGCTGTGGTTGGAATCTGACTGTAGAGTCACATTCTCTCAACCAAGAACCACAAGACTGTAATGCCCACCAAAAAGCATGCATCATAAACTCATGCATCACAGCAAAAATAAGGGCTTAACCTCTGTCTTGAAAAGAGAACCAAGAGAGAGCTGGAATCCGCAGACACTGTCAGGGCATGGCTGGGGTCAAGAAGAGAGAGTCCCCAGGGAATACGCTTCTACGTGTAGCTCCCGTCCTGCAAAACGAGGAGCTGGTGCCCTGGTCGCCTCATTTAAGCTACTGGTCAGCAGCTGAAGGCAAAGACCTTGGGGTCACACAGTCCTGGTTTAAAGTTTCAGTTCCAGGGGCGCCTGGCTGGCTCAATGAAGCGTGCAACTCTTGATCTTGGGGTTATGAGTTCGAGCCCCACGTTGGGAGTAGAGATTACTTAAGAATAAAATCTTGGGGCGCCTGGGTGGCTCAGTCGGTCAAGCATCTGACTCTTGATCTCAGTTCAGGTCTGGATCTCAGGGTCGTAAGTTCAAGCCCCGTGTTGGGCTCCATGCTGGACGTGGCGCCTACATACATACATACATACATACATAAAATCTTTAATAAATAAATTTTCGATTCCATTCACTTGAGCAGCAAATAAATGACCTTGTCTGAGCCTCACCTCAGTATTCTCATCTGTAAGCTAGAGATAATGGCACTTAACCGGTTTTGAGGATTGAAGGAAATAGTATAAGTATCTAGTGACGGGGCTGACTTATAGAAGGCACTGAAAGAAGATACTGTCATTACCGTGATGTCGAATATTATCATGCAAGCACCAAACCAGAAATCATTGCAGGAAGGGAGGCTAGAATTGGCCGTTCGGGAGGCAACAGGTGTTGGCGAGGATGCGGAGAAAGGGGAAGCCTCGTGCACTGTTGGTGGGAATGCAAGCTGCTGCAGCCACTCTGGAGAACAGTGTGGAGTCTCCTCAGAAAGTTAGAAATGGAACGACCCAGCAATTGCACGGCTGGGCGTTTATCCAAAGGATACAATAATGCTGATTGGAAGGGGCACATGCACCCCAGTGTTTGTAGCAGCACCATCAACAATGGCCAAGTTGTGGAGGGAGCCCAGATGTCCATCGACAGAAGAACGGATAGAGAAGATGTGATGTATATATACAATGGAATATTGCTCAGCCTTCAAAAGGAATGAGATCTTGCCATGTGCAGCGACAGGGATGGAGCTAGAGGGTATTATACGAACCAAAGTAAGTCAGTCAGAGAAAGACAAGTACCCTATGATCTCACTCATATGTGGAGTTTGAGAGGTGGAGTAGATGAACATATGGGAAGGGAAGGAAAAATAAAATAAGATAAAAACAGAGAGGGAGGCAAACCGTAAAGGACTCTTCACTAGAGAGAATAGGCTGAGGGTTGCTGGAGGGGAGGTGGGCTGGGGGATGAGCTGGGTGGGTGACGGGCGTTGAGGAGGGCACAGGTTGTGAGGGGCACTGGGTGTTGTGTGTACGTGATGGATCGCTAGATTTTACTCCTGCAACCAATACTACACTGTATGTTAACTAACTTGAATTAAATTTAAAAAAAAAAAAGAAATCATTCTAGGAAGGGGGAGGTCACACGATGTACGTGGGTGCTGGGAAGCCATCCCTCCCTCTGGGAGCGGGTCCATCAGGATCTGGGAAGATATTCCTGGAGCTGCCTATGACCAGAGACGACTGAGTGCGCATGCTTCATGACTGGCAGGAATAACTCCGCAGGATTCACGAGGAGAAGGTCCCGGAAGTTTCCAGTTTCACATTTCTTATTTCTTTTTCAAAAGTTAATGGATCAGACGGGGCGCCTGGGTGGCTCAGTCAGTTAAGCATCTGCCTTCAGCTCAGGTCACGATCCCAGGGTCCTGGGACTGAGTCCCACATGGGGCTTCCTGCTCAGCGGGGAGTCTGCTTCTTCCCTCTCCCTCTGTGCACTCCCCCTGCTTGCATGCTCTCTCTCTCTCTCTGTGTCAAATAAATAAATAAAATCTTTTTAAAAAGTTAATGGATCAGAAATGCAAGAATGGATCAGAAAATGACACCTTTCAGGTCTCCCCACGTCTGCCGGCGCCTGGTCAGAACATCCTTGAAGAACACTTTTCCATCTGGCCCCCTTGAAAGGCGATGCTTGCATGCCCTGATGTCTCATCGCTGGTATTTATTTGATCAACTGCTGGTGAACTTGGTCTTTGCAAAGACTTTTTCTGCTAGCAAGGCATTGTAGGTGGTGGATTTGAAAGCCCTGTGCGTGGGACACTACTCAAGAATCTCTTTTTTAAAATCTTGTGATTTAACCAGACCGGGATTGGAATCAGTTAAACAATTGCTAAAAAAGCCTGAAAGAGCCTGTCCAGCCATCTGCCTCTGGTGATGGTGGGAAGCAGGGCCCAGCACGCACAGTGCATTCTCGTACATCTCATACCCTCTGCACCTCGGGAGCACCTCCTCCCTGCTTCCCGTCCCACCCCCTCCACCTCTCCCACTGTCCCTGTCCCAGAACACTCCACTGTGAGAACACAGGCCAGGATAATAGAAAATCACATCCCCAGGGGTAACTACACTCATTTTGCTCCCTTCTATACTATGTTTTGTATGAGTACATTCCTTTTGATCTATTCAAGAATGCAACATTTGAGTATGTCAAGGAGTATTTGTATACCTCCTTGACTCAACTATAATAATTCTTTAAAAAGCTAATATTTCTTGAGTGTTTACCATGTTCCAAGATCTGTGTTGAGAGCTTTTTATGTATATTATTTCATTTAATCCTCAAGATAACCGTACGAGGTAGGTACAATTATGATCCCCATATTATAACCAAGGAAACAGAACACAAGAGATAATAAGTAACTCATCCAAAGTCAACACAGCTAGTAAAAGAAGTGGTTTTTAAACTTAAATGTGCTAAAATCTATAATAATACTCTTAACCTAGAACCTTCTGCTATACTTCAATGCAAATTGTTTACTGACTGTCCTATAACAAAGCTACTCAAAGGGCTCTGACATCAGATTATGTGACCAGATTTGAGAGTTCCTCTATCTTTCTGAGACAGGTGCAGAAAAACAAATTCCCTACAGGTGGCCATTTCTCTTACAAAACCTGCACCCACATCCCAGAAGGTCCCAGAGGAGCCTGGACAGAAACCTCCTGCAGCCTGGCCTGGGTGGGGGAGCCTGCGCCATCTGAGCTGACCCTTGACCTCTTCAGCCTGTCCTCTGCTTATGCCTTTGTTACTGTGTTTAAACCCAAAGCTACCCCTTGAAGCCCTGTCAAGACGAAGGGTTATCAAACCCAAGGGGCTTTCCTGAAACCATTTTTTTAGATTTGGTTCGAGGGCTTCAGCCTAAGCATAGCAACACTATTTTAGAAATGTACGAGACAGATGGTGAGGGCTCTGAACCCTACGTAGCTGCGGGCACCTAGACCACTCAACAGTGAATGGAAGCGCTGTTAAGAGGCACTCTCCCTGATCCCATGTGCTCTTCTCTAGAAGGAAAAACACAACAGCAGGTTCTCCTTCATTCATAGTCGGCATGGGTCAAAGCACTGTCACCTGCATTATTGTGTTTAATCCTTACATCCACTCTGTGAGGTCAATACACACAAGAAACCCGAGATCTAGAGAAGCTAAGTGACTTGCTCAGCAACTAGTTAGTGGCAGGATTTCAACTCAGGTGGCCTGACACTCTTATTCTTCGCTACCTCCTTACTCTACACTCCATGAGAAAAGGAGGTGGCCAAGATCTCAGTCTCCAACATGGCCCAGTGCAGCCATCTTCATCAAAGATCCACAGGCTCCCAGACAGATGCTGTATGCCAACCCATTCCAGTTAGAAATTGCCCTTGACTGTTGTAGTTTGGCTTTTACAAGATTTACAGTAGTTCTTTGCTGGAGGAAGACCCCACAAACACCACTGCTGTGGATGTCCAAGATCAGCTACTGGAGATATTTTTCGTTGACAGCTCCTCAATCTCCATGGTGGTGTCTGGATTACTCCCAGAAAGAGGGATCCTTTCCAAGACTGGATATGTAATAAGGAAGTGGACAGAATACAGAAACTAATGTTGGAATACTTTAGTGTTTCCATGAGGGAATTCCCTCCCAGCATATCCCTAGAAATTATAATGTTTTTTCTGACTCCCAAATTCCAAGAAAAGTTGGTCAAGAAATTGAGCTCATGGGGGGAAAGTATTATAATCACTCTGAGAGAACTAAAGCCTAGCAATCAACACGGAGACACTACTGATTTGAGGGAATCCACTGACATCAAGCAGAGATCGAGAGCAGAATGGCCGACACATGCAGCCAAGGGTTAAGGCCAACATCTCAGGGACCTGGGACCGGGGTACGTAAGGGGGAAGCTAACCCAACCCAATCAGTTGATCTTGCTTGTAGCTGTTGCCATGTTTTGAGGTTGCCATGTTTCTAGTGTGTGTTCGTGGTCCTGTTTGCTCTCAGTGATGGATAGTTTGGGGGGAAAAAAAGTAACATTAATAAATTTATGTGCATATATACTTATAAAAAATCCTATGAGTAGTACACCAAAAAATAAAACATTTCAGAAGTAAAATGAGTTCTTAAATTGGCAGTTTCAACATGAGATTCTGTGTCGTGCTGTTAACCTTGCTTGGAGATCCAATGTTACCTTATTCAAATACTGCCCAATAATGTTTGCTGGCATTTTCAAACTTTTGAATATTTGTTATAAGCTCCTTGCAAATCCTCTAAATCAATGTTTCTTATTTATTAAATACATTTTCTCAGACATCATCACAATAAGAATATGAAGAATGTTGAAATATTTGAAGAATAACTTAGGATTTGGGGAATTCTTAAGAGTTTCTGGGAGCTCTGATCTCTCATCCCTGAATCCCGAAGATTAAGATCTGCTGGAAATTTGGAAACACTAGAACTCTTACATCAAATGGTTGGAGTGGAAAATGTGGAGCATCCTTCTGCATCCGCAAGAACCTGTCCTTTTTAGCTTTGGGGAGCCACAAGTCATCCCATGAGCTGATTGCTAACACATCACTGCTGGTGTGAGCTCTCAGGCAAGAGATTTGGGATCAGCTCTGAAGTCTGGGGTGCTCACTGCAGTGCCCAGGATTCAGACTACTTTTCTCGAAGCAGCACCACACTGTCGATATGATCCATTTAGTTTATTGGTGGCACTTCAAAGACCAATAAACACAGGAAAAAGCCAAACCTAAACCCAAAGGAAAGAACAAGCTCGATTTTCCCCCAGACCACACATGAAACTTAGAATTTTCCATCCCAATTGGTGCAGCAACTACCTAGAGAAAAACCTGTCTCTGTAGAGAAGACAGGGGAGTCTGAGCATGCCACAAGCTATAATACTGGAGGAGATGAAGATCCCAGAGAATATCCCACAGATGGTGAGCACTAAAGGCTCTCTGAGAACTAGGTAGGATGCCAGCAAGTCTAGGACAGAAGAGAAGCTGACACACCTCTTATTTTTGTGTCTCTTACCTCCTGTTTGTGGCCGACACTGAGTTCTGGAACACCTTGTCTTAGCCCTGTCCCCTGTAAGGTGAGTGCCCGTTCTTTAAGAGAAAACATTACTCCTTTCATGTTTTCTACCTCAACTTTCCTTATGCATCTCGTGTAACCTTTCCCCCACTGAGCTTGGCAGCCCCCCTACTCCCCTATGTACCTCTTTAAAGAAGTAAATATAGAGAGAGAGATTTTTAGATATGTAATATATACATAATATGTAATATACATAAATATATATATAAAGATTGGTATCTACTGCAAAAAAAATTTTAAGTTTGAGGTTGAGAGGGCAGTAATTTATGAGGAAAAGTTGACTATGGTAGAAGACTATTGTCTGTGGATGGACATTTTATCAAGTTTCCTCATGTACAAATGCCATCCCAGCAACAGAGCTAACCGTCTTCAAGTTATTCACATAGCTACTTCTCCCAAAAATGGAACTTTTTAAAAAATATGTTATCTTTGTGCCAGGATCTCTGTCAGTCCTTTCTCAATGCATTCAGTGTGAGTGTATGTGCTGCCAAAATGTGGTCTTGAGCAGTTTTTTGTGTTTAGTAATAAGTTTATTGTTTATTGTGTTGTAGTAATAAGTCCAAGCATTTCTCCAGAAAAGATGTGGTGGTGGCACTTTTTTTTAAGGAACCAACAACAGTCTTCACAAGACAGTCCCCAACTGCAGCAGCAAGCAGGGGCTCAGTGAGGCCCCAAACCCAAGAGGGACACACAGAGTGACCCAGCATGTGAGGTCGAGGCAGAGGAATTTGGTCTTTATTCTGTGGAGAATGGACGGTCCTTGGGAGATTCGCCTAACATACCCAAGGCAACATTTTCGGAAGATAAATTGGTCTCTTGAATGGGATGATACAATCATCTGTCGGCCGCGATTGGCTCATTACCAAAAGTACCTCTCTACAAAGCATTTTTATGTTTTCAGTCAATTTGGGGGTATGGGAAAAGAGGTCGCAGTGCTATCGTATACATTGCTAGGAAGTAGGGGATTTGAGAGAAGCTGAAGACTCAGTGGCTGGATGGATAAAGAGACCATCTTACTCCCTCTGTGAAATGAGGAGTAAGAATCCTACTGCTTGAGAATGGGTGTCAAACACTCAGCCAGTTGGCTCTCCCCAGGCTCGCTAGCATCATCCTCCTCATCATCATCACCACCACCACGACCTCCACCACCACCACCACCATCATCATCACCACCAGCAGCACATAGGGCTTCCCAGAATCTCTTGAAATCCTCTCCACAGGCAGCTCCTATTGCCCTTCAGAGGGTTCTTCAATCTTCTCTTTCTCCAGCTTGGAGGAGATCTGATTAGGGGCAGGAGCTGAGGAAATAAGGAGGGAAACAAAGTAAGTGTTAATTCATGCACAATGGCAGTCCCCAGAAAATGTAAATGGGTTGGACACCCCTTGTGTTATTCGGGTGCTCCTTACAGATGCTAATCCACCCCATTGGGACTCCACTACAAATGGCAACTGCCAACCTACATTCTTAGCTAAACCCACCTTCAGGGAATTCTTCAGAAATGGACATGTCTTGTGCACTTCCAAGAACCAAGTTAGGATCATTTGTTCCCTACTCAATTCATCTTTTACCCCCAAACACATTCTCTTGGAGCAATCTTCCTCTTTAGAAGTTCCTCTCTTGGGTTTTAGAGAACATTTTGGCTTGAACTCTTTCTAAAATTAAAGCCAACTGCTGTTGCTGTCTGACATGGTGATACTTCACTCTGACCAGGGCTGACTATCACAGCCGCATCCCAAACCACATAAGTTCTTACTGTTTAAACTGTCCTAAGCAGCTGTTAAAACATACCCTAAGATATCAAAGCCTCTCTAATTAACTTCCTGCTTCTCTGGGACTTCAAAGTCTTTCAAAAGTTTTAAATAGGGTTTTTATAGAGAATTTGACCTAATATTTAAAGAAAATTTTGCAAGCTTGCCCAAGAGACTCCAACTTCTCCTTCACTTTTCCACCACCCTCCCCTCCCTACACTTAGAATTCTGGAACTAGCGGTGAGAATCGAGGAGAAAAACTTAAATCTGCCATAACCAAAAAGAGGAGTCTTTATGCACATCCCGGCTATGTATCTGGCCAGTGGCTGAGAGCCTGCCTGAATGGCTCTCCCTTCACCCTTCTCAACTTGGCAATTCTTTCCCACCCTTTAAGACCCGGCTCAAATGCACCTCCTCTGGGAAGTGCCCCCGACACACACCCCCGCCCCACCCCGGAGCCCGCACAGCCCCCACACCTCTGCCCGGGCCTGCCCGGGATGAACTGGAACGTGTCCATTTGCGTGTCTGTCTCCCTGTCTAGACCGTGAGGTCCACAGGGCAGGAGCTCTTCTGGGTGAAGCGTTTTGCTCCCACAGGCTCCGCAGACTTCTGCACATCCGCGGTCAGGGCTCCATGTGTGTCTAATAAATGACTGGATCCCAGCTCCCAATTCTGGGGGAGGTATGGTTGCTTTGGACTGGATCAATTTCTTAATTATTTTGAATTCCCTCTCTTGGCTTTCCATGAACTTCGTAACATAGTCATGGTACTTAGCGATCACTGTTCTAAGAAACAGTGTCATAAAAATAGCCAACACTTGGGGCGCCTGGGTGGCTCCGTCCGACTCTTGGTTTCAGCTCAAGTTGTGATCTCAGGATCCTGGGATTGGACCCCACGTTGGGCTCCACGCTCAGCAGGGCGTCTGCTTGAGGTTCCCTCCCTCTGCCCCTCCCCCTGCTTGTGCACTCAATCTCTTTCTCTCTAAAATAAATGAATAAATAAAATCTCAAAAACAAATAGCCAAAACTTAGAAATAAAGCAAAAAAGGGGGGAGGGGTTGTATATCTTCCCAAGGCCACCCAGGGCCCCTTTTCTAGGGCAATGCACTTAGCTCATTCATTGTTTCTATTGACTTAAATGTCCCTGACTTAGTGAAGTTACCTGTTGTCTTACAGATCTTTGTCTGGAAGGGATGCAAATAATTTCTGCCCAGTGGGACAGATAACCCATAAGGTTTATGGCCTATTGAACATTAACCGGTTTATATTTAACTCAGTGATCCTATCCTTACATTTCTTTATTAAATTGCCTGTAAAGACCCTCGTTTCTTAGATAGTTTTTGAGCAGGCCGTAACACGGTCCCTTCATTAATTAAATGAGTTAAATAAAATCTTTGGCCGTGTTCCTTTTATGTTTCTCTGAAAGTCAAAATTTCACCTTTTTGAAAATGATTTTCAAACACAATGTGTAAGCCGGAGTGACAGTAAAAAACCAAAAGGTCAACTCAGGTTGTAGTAGGGTGCATGGAGAAGCAGAGAGCCTTGGATGGGGAATGCAAGAACCTGGCCCTTCGAGGAACTTTCTAGAACCTCTAGAAGCTCTGTTATCTATCAGATGGGGACAACATCCTAAGGTCCCTGTGTCCTTCACTGGCTTACTGAGACAACCAAGTGGGATGGTTGACTTCAAAGAACTGGGTAAAAGTCTCAACCAGTTCTGCATGGGGCACTCGTTATATAGGAAGGGTAGCTTCCCCATCAGAAAACAGTGGTGGGGAAGGCAAGACACGGAAGGAGACCGGAATGAATGCAGATGGGAAGGAGTTGCTGCCAGTCCCCTCTGGCATGACATCAGCTGGATGTCCCCATCCATTTACCTCATTGCAGCTGATGTTCTTTCAAAAGTGAAGAGAGATCATGTCATGCCCCTGCTTCAAGCTCTCCAGAGGCTTTCCAACACTTCGAGGATAAAATTGAAGCTCCTTTTCTGGCCTACAAGTGCTCCATGCTCCAGCCCAATGGCTAACTCCCCAAGTTCATCTCAAGCCTTTCCCACCCGCACTAGCTTTGCCCCAATTCATCTCGGTGTTGTGAGCTTCTCTAGACATGCTCAGCTTTCGCACCTCAGGGCGTTTGCACTTGCTCTTCCTATGGCCAGAAAATCCCATCCATCTCCCCCTTTCTCCACACGACTGGCTTCTTCCTTTGATTTTAACTTAAAGTTAACCCTCCCACAATGGTCACCCCTACCCATCCTTTCTAAAGCATACCTACCCTTATTCTGTCTCTCAGGACCCTGTTCTTTTCCTGCCCAGCACTGCCAGGATGGGACTATGATTGTGTGTTGTCTGTCTCCCCTACCATCAGCAGAGACTGTCTCTCATGGTCACCCCCCTGCCCGGCACATACCGGGCACTCGGTACATCCGTGTTGAATAAATGAGCATAAAGGCAGGAGAAATCCAGCTGGCTCTGAGTAAAGGTGCCCTGCAGCGTCTGCATATATTTCTGACCCAGCACGATGCAAGTTCCTCCATCTTGAGTGCAGATTTCTAAAGACAGTAGCCGAGAAGAAAACTTTGCAAGGTCACAGGCATCGCCTCTGAGCTGATGTCAAGAGCAGGGCTCCTTGGGGGTGCGTGGCTTCAAGAACGAGTGATATCAGGCCCCCTTGGCCAGCAACTCGTTTTGTCACAGGAAGGTGGGGCCTCTCTTCATGAGAGTTGTCGACAACAGCCCTTCCCACCGAGGATCAAGTGCTACCCAGACACACCTGGGGGCTGGGTTTGAAGCAGATGGCAGGAGTTCAAGACGATTTCAACAGCGGGATGGGGAGAGAAGATCCCAGGCCCACTCACAGAACCCCACCCCGTTCGCTGCCAGCATCAGATTACAGGGATCCCCCCAACCCAGCCTGGGTTTCTCAATCAGAGCCAGCAGAGCCCAGCTCCATTTCCATGTCTGTGGTCGCTCCTCCCAGGCACCCCGATCGCATCTACAAAAAACGCCCAGTCCCCTTCAAGATGCTCCCGTGGGCCCCTGGGCCGCGCCGGCTCGGCTCCGGCTTCCCGAGAAAAGATGCTTCGACGGGCGATGTTCCCCAAGGGTTGCTGGTTGCCCCCCACGCCCCACCCCCAGAGTTGCATGCTTGTCTGCTTTCTCGTTTTTCATAGCAAGGATATCAAGCAGCTGCCAGTGAGGTCACGGCAGCACCGAGCAGTCTCCTGGGCAGGTGTCTGGTGGAGGAAAGGGCCAAAAAAGGTTGAGTTCACCATGTAGCTGGTCCCGCAGATTGGCCTTGAGATCAGACTCTGCTGGAAGTCTGCCCCTGGACGTCCTTCCACTAAAAGGCTGGTGGCCAACTGTAACCCTGAGGCAGGGGTGCCCATAGGGCCGCCTCGCTTTGGAGGAGATTACCTTACCATCCAAGATAGGTTTGGGGTGGGCAAAGGACGCCTGTCTCGGAGTGTTCTCCCTTTTTGGGTACAAAAGGCATTTTTCTGGGACAGCTGGGTGGCTCAGTCGGTTAAATGTCTGCCTTCGGCTCAGTCATGGCCCCAGGGTCCTGGGATCGAGCCCCGCATCGGGCTTCCAGCTCAACGGGGAATCTGCTTCCCCCTCGGCCTCTGCTGCTCCCCCTGCTTGAACGTTCTTTCTCTCTCTGAGTCAAATAAATAAATAAAATCTTTAGGGGGAAAAAAAGGCATTTTTCTCTGCATCAGCCAATCAGCCTGCCACAGGCTAGGCCCACCCGCCCAGGCCACCCCTGCCCGGAGCCTTCCCATCGGACCCAGGGAATCCACAGGGAACAGTCCCTCTTATCACCACGCCACGACCAGTGCATCCAAGGGCCCTCTCCTCCTCCCCCAAGCACATTAAACTCTTAAAACTTCTTCAGACTCGCAAAACTCCATCCATGAACTGGTTGCCGTGCTTTGTTTAATTTTTTTTTTCTCCCTCAGAAATATTCTTGTGGCCAAAAATAGAACATTTTCCATTCTGAGGAACAAGCAGCATCCATGGGAATTAAAAGTAGTGCTTCATGCCACTCCAGAAAAATCCTGCCAAACACGCACACTCAGGCACACGTAAGCAGCTTGCAAGTTCTAAAAAGCTGCTTTCTGTAGGTATAGTGGTGGTCGGGAGCCAAAAGCCCTCTGTTTATTTTCTATCCAAGAAAGTTACCCGAAAAGAGCACTGGGGCACCTCAAGGACTCTTTATAGGAAAAAGCTAAGTTAATCTAGTGTAATGACTGTGAAAATAGCCCCATTGTCCACCACTCCTCCCGCCCACCACCATCCCAGAATTCCTCTCCAGACTCACTCCTCTAAAATTCCAAAGCTCCCCTCAGTACAAAGTTCACGGCCTTTCCTCCAGCGAACCGCTGCTGGGTGTTTGCTGCAAGCTGTCTCTAAAGTCATTCCCAGGGTAGAATCCGAAATCGCGCATTTAGGAAACTGTGTTCAAGCTTCAGTCCCAAACAATATATCCTGGTAAAGTCAGACAAGTATAATGTGTCAGAATAACAGTAATGCAGAAAATTAGGCTCCTAGCACAAGACCTGGGAGCGTGTTGTACACTCTGTTCTCCAAGCTGATTACCCTGAGCATGTCTATAATCCTCTTCAATGGACTATGGGTGGTTATAGCGCCTTGCATGGTTTTGGACTTGAACATGGGACCCATTGTCCATCCTCCAGCCGCCCCCTGAACAGGGGGTGGGTTAGCTTTAAGATCAGTGGGGGCTGCGTTTTACGTGCATCTGGTAAGCACGGGGTACTGTTGAGAAAAATGAAGAGTCCTTTACAATGGGCATCTACGGCTCACAACAAAAGTAGCCAAGACCAGAAAACCAATGTAGAGAGAGTGAAGGAGGGGCCCAAAAGTGTGTGTGTTGGGGGTGCAGATGCATGAGAATAAGGGAGGAAAGAGGAAGAGGGAGGCAGAAGAGAATCAGAATGGGAGACATCAATTGATGGAGAGTGGAGGCCAACAGAAGCGGGTTGAAGGACCCAGGATGGGCCCCAGACAGACAAGCACGGCCAGACAGAGGAGGAGAGATAGAGCAGGCTGTGAGGCAGGATTGCCGAGGGGCCACAGGCCAGTCATTCACCAGCTAGGTTGTGCTGGGCCAGTTCACCGCTCTGAGCCTCACTTGCTTCAGGAATAATTGGAGCTCACGGCATCTTGTGGAGGCATGTGCGGATTAAAGGCGTTACTATAGAATGCTTAGAACAATGCCTGGTGCTGAGTAGGCATCCCACAAGTGCTGGTCACTTTTATTCCTGAGCAGTACACACGCTGCCAATTTCCATCGGAGAACATTGGCTTGTGAGTTAGACCTCCCGCTGTATCACCCTTCGGTCCTTCTAGTACACACAGCGGCACAAAAATGAGCTGTGAACCCAGCCAACGTGGGTGAAAGGAGGAGTTTCAGGGTAACAGGCCAGATGCTAGCGAGCACTTGGAGCACCAGGCGAGTCCCCTGTCCTGGAATAAGAAGGGGCTCCTAGCTGCCAATGAGCCACAATCTTTCACTGCAACTTCATTAGCTCCTTCACTCCGCGAACATGGTCCAAAGTTGCACACAGTGAGGACTGTTCCCGCTTCTCTTCCTGGCGTCCACGTGAGCCCCCAGCTGCCCACCTCAGCACTGAGTAGCTGCACCAGGATTAGGATTCAGCAGGCGCTCCTTCCGGTCCTGACCTTGCTTGTCTGCTCAAGCTCTTCAGCCTGGATTTCTCTTTCCTTTTTCTGCAGTCGAGCAAAACCCAAGTCAGCCTTCTGGCCAGATGTGCTGGGTTTTTGTGTGCCCTCTCTCTCTTCCCCTCCCGCCATCTGTAGGGTGACTCTCCCTCACCTCAGTGCCCTTGGCATACACACAGTAAACACATACACCATGTTGTGGGTTGGAATGGTGGTCTCCAAAGATGATATGTGGAAGAACTAACCCCCAGTACCTAGAGGCAGACTTAAACAGAAGGAAGACTGTGAGAGACTCAGGGAAAATGCCACGTGATGGTGGAAGGTCAGAGTGAGGTATCTACAAGCCAGGGACCACTGAAGATCCCCGGCAAACCACCAGAGGCTACAGGGAGGCATGGAACAGATTCTCTTCCAGCTCTCCAAAGGAGCCCAGCCCTGCCAGTACCTTGATTTTGGACTTCTAGCCTCCAAAACGATGAAACAATAAAATTCCCAGTTGATGGGACTTTGTTACTGCAGCCCCATCACACCATGTGAGCTCCTTGAGGTCAGGGACCAAGCTCTACCTGACTTTGGATCTTCAGGCCTCTAGCAGATTCTGGCTGGTGGAAGGATCTCTAAACTTTAAGTTCTTATGAAGCAACCCTTCAAGAATTCAAAGCCTAGAACACAGGCAGTGGGTCAAATCCAGCCCATGCTGCTTGTTTTGGTAAATAAAGTTTTATTGGAACACAGCCACACTGAATTCATTGATATTTTGTCTATGGCCAATTTCACACGCTAACTGCAGAGTTGAGTAGTTGTAGCAGAAATCAGATGGCCCACAAAACCTAAAGTATTTACTCTCTGGCCCTTTACCAAAAAAGTTTATTGACTCCTGCCTGGTCCAGAAGAAAAGAAACATAAATGGAGCCTAACAATAGAAGAAAATAAATGCTCTAGGAATGCACAGAGAGCACGGAATAGAGAATGATTGGTTGAACGTTCACCAAGTCTTCATAGGGAAGATGACATTTGAAAAGTGAGAGAGAGTTCTCTCAGAAAAGGCAAAATATTTAATTTATTCACTCTACGGTGCCACCTGGACTGACCATTTTTGTACTCATTGTCGCATGGTGGTTAAGAGTTGGAGTTGGAGTTGGTTTGGGGGAAAGTGATGATGGGTTCTGTTCTCTACACACTGAGCTTGACTTGCCAGAGGCATACCCGAGAGGAGGTGTCCAACCACAGACACTACTGAGCCATCAAGGTCAGAGGCACAGATTTGGGATTCAATACAATAATGATCGCTCAGAAAAAAAGTGGGAAATGAGTAAAGAAGATGCTTGCACGTGAAACTTAGGGGAACTTCAGAACTTCTGTGGAAGGCCAAGGAAGAGGAAGAAACCCTCAGGGATTGGAGGACAGGCAAAACAGGAAGAAAGGAGGAAGTCACGTCCCTAAGCCCTCAGGAAGCGAGGGGTCAGCACTGCTAAAGGTTGCCAGAGGCCAGGAGGACCAATCCATCAGATTGGTGGTGGTGTGGTGACAGTCATTTCAACGACTCATCACAAATCATCCTTCATACTAAATCATCAGGAAAAGCATACTTCAGGTATCATCAAGAGAAAAAAAAGAAAAGAGGAAGAGTGTGAGAACAGGAGGGAAGAAATAAAGAGAAGAGAAACACAGAAGTTGAAGACAGCTGGACTGAAATGAATACTTACTGCCTAAAATCTAAATATTATACTCTTTCTATGTAGATTCTATACAGATTCCATCCTTTATCTAAATACAGCAGGACTGAAAATTAATAAAATGCACAGGATCCATAGACAGTCCATCCCATTAAACAACCAACATATGAGCCTACTAATATTAATGGCATAGTACAGGCGTCGAGGTAATCACAACTACTGATTATTGACTGTCTGCACTGCCAGGTGCTGTTCTAGTTGCTTCACACTCTTCCTCATTTGATCCCCCCCCCCACTAAAACCCTGTGTAGCGAATATATAGTAACGCATAATCTGCATTTTTTTCAGATGAGGATCCTGAGGCTCAGGAAGGTCCCACAATTATACACCATTCCAGGGAGTAGAAAGCGTGGGGGACATGGGGCTAGGGAAGGGAGTTGAAGCCAATATTTACTGAGGGCTCACTCTGTGGAAGTATTTTATGAAGAATTTTACATCCTTTGGCTCATTCAAGCCTCACAAGAACTGAGGTGGAAGAGGAGATGGTCAGAAATGAACTTGGAGAGGTTCGATACAGTGCCAAAGGTCAAATGTTGAGGGAAAAACTTCTTGGTTTTCCAAAGAAACCCTTCAGAATTCAGATACAAACTACATAGCAAGGTATTTAAGGTTGAGATCAGTCTAAGTCGCTGCTAAAATAATGCAAAATAACTCTGGTGTCATCTAAGACATTTCTGAAGGGCTCTTCTGACCATGAATGAAAGATGACAGAACCCCAGCTCCCACAACCCTACCCCCGGAAGAGGGAAATGCCCCCAGGGGGCTGGTGCATGCTCCTCCTCCTTGAAATAAGGGGTGGGGCTAGATGACCCCAAAGGTTTTTTTCCAGCATTAAAAGTTGATGTTTCCAAGCACATGATAGAGTCCAGCTGGCAAAGTGTGTTCAATGTTTATAAAGTAGGCAATTCAACTGGGGCTAAGAAAGACCCTAGTGAAGAATTTTTGGAAAGTGTTTCAGTTGTCAAAAACCACTCCCCTATGTTGGGGAGGACTTTATTCTTCAAGGTTTTCACTCACATGCTTCACTCACACAGCTCCCAGTGCAGGGTGGCCGGTCCATGCTCAATGTCCCTGCCCTCATTCATGCGTCCATTCCACAAACGAAAAATTCTTCTTTGAAATGTAGATGGCACAGTTTAGTCAACGCTTACAGGATGATCCTGAGATAATTGTGCCTGCTGATAAAAAAAGAAAAGAAAAGAAAGCCTTCTGCTTAAGAACAACCGATGTTCATAACGCATGATGGAAGACAAAGAGACAGATTACTAGTTCCGTATCATGGTTCTAAAGACTTAGGTTCTTCAGGGTTGACTCCGGTGAAATAAACCCTCATACTCTCTGCGGGTGGAAGTACACACCACTTCTGGAAGATAATCTGGCAATTCTTATCATGAGCTTTAAAATAAAGCAAACCCTTTGACCCTGGGATTTTCCTTCTAGGGATGTGAGTTCAGGAAAATCACCAGAATACAACAGGCGAAGAGAAGTAGTACAGTGTATTAATTGCTCACCCTCTGGATTCATAGTGTCTGTCGCCTCACCAGCTGGGCAACTTTGCAAGAAGTATTCAACCTCTCTGTGCCTTGGCATCCTCACCTACAGAATGGAGATGAGGACCATCTTTGCATCACAGACCTGGGACGTGGCCTAAACGAGTTATTAAATGTAACATCTCTATATGCATTTGCTCATTTTTCTTTTTTTTTTTTAAAGATTTTTTTATTTTTTATTTGACAGAGAGAGAGTACAAGCAGGGGGAGTGGCAGGCAGAGGCAGAGGGAGAAGCAAGCAGACTCCCTGCTCCCAGGATGCTGGGCTCAATTCCAGGACCCCGGGATCATGACCTGAGCCGAAGGCAGACACTTAACCGACTGAGCCACCCAGGCGCCCACTCATTTATTTGTCATAAAAACTCCACGAGGAAAGCAAGAAAAATATTAGCCTGCCCTGGTCAGGAAGAAGCAGTCAATTATCCACAGGCTCTTTTATTATTACGGTGGACACCACAGAGACACAAACGTGTTCATCGCGACATTGTTCATCACAGTGCAAATTTTGTTCAAAATTAACTCTTCAACAAGCAGAGAATGGTTAAATAAATGATATTTCCGCACGATAAACTAGGCAGCTACTTAAAATGTTTTCAAAAGGAAGTCCACGAAAGGGGGAAGATTCAGCAAAGAATGTTAAGTAGAAAAGTCGGCTGTGAGGTTGTGTGTCCCTTGTGGATCCCAATGTTGACGTAATGTAGTGGATAATGCTGTCTTCACCCAAATCCCTTCTTTGGAGCCCAGATCCCTCCCCACTGATAGCTCACAGCTGCACCCCTCACTGGGAATTGTTCTGGGCCCTAGGAAGTGGACTCATCCAAAATTAACCCCTCCAGGGGGTCCAGTGACTTGCTGATGCAGGGAATACAAAGGCTTGCCCACTTACCTTAATTTGGAACCACTGTGAAAGGCCAGTCCTGCTCGGGCTCCCCCACAGATGAGCCGGGTCTCAGTGGCAACCCCATTTGGAGGCAGATTCTCCCTCTGCGTAGGTCTCCCTCCCTTTCTTACAGGGGAGTCTCCCTAGGAAACATTCAGCATGCACCTTTTGTCTGCGGGTCTGTGTCCAGGGAACCCAATCTAAGGTATTTGTACCTCAAGATATTATGAGGGAATATCTCTAAGATATGAAATTCCTGGATTTTCCAAATTCTCTGGGATGAGTCTGTATTATTTTAAATGAATAAAATGGCATTGTTTTAAAAGAGGCAGAGTCCTCCCTGGAGTGTTAAAATTAATCAAGCCTATGCATTTCAATACATTCATTTTATTTTTTCTTCTTGATCTCAGATTTTTTTTAAAAATATATGTAAATATTTTAATTTAAAGGATATCACTGGTAAGTAATGAGCTGAGGTTAAGTACAAATGTCCCCACTTGGGAGTATATATCATGCCTCCACCTGGCATCAACATGGCTGATCCATAGGTCCCAAGGATGTGGCTTACAATATAATTCTTTTCTCTTGGAGAATTGTCTTCATACACTGTGCTACTTACTAGCCACTCCCCCCAAAAAATCAGCCTAATTGCTTGATAGCAGTCCATTGGGTGTTTTATTGATCTTGCCCATCTGCTCACCTACTCCACCGTCCACTCAGACTTTACTCTGAATACCACAGAAAGGCTCAAGAGATTCTTCCTCAAAGGACTAAGCTTTTTTTTTTTCTTCCTTGAGGATATTCAAAAGACTCTGACAGCAGTTTCAAGAGAGGAGGCCTGAGAACATCTTGAGTGATGACACATCTCTGGAACAACTGCTCAACCACTTAGAGTGGCTACTTGGAGAGGACAATGCTTTTTACGTATCGGCACCGGGGGTTTGTTTAAAACAAAATCCGTTACATAACTTTCAGAGTCACTTTTATGTCCCACATAATCCTCTCGTTCTAATGCCACAGGTTGTCTGTCAACAGCTTTGGTTAAGACACTAAAACTTTAGAAGTAGCTATTTGAGTCAGACTTGTACTTGTAGGTACGGTACATCTCCTTCTGTGGATAAATGCCAAATCGTTGTAATGATGCCAGAAAAAAGCCATCAAGATCCATAGAAGCTAAAGAGGGAGAGGAAAAAAAAAAAGCATCTTGTGGAAAACTCCTAGGCAAACAGCACGTACTACCCACAGATGGGTGTGAGTCTAACAACTGATAAATGGGGAGAGAGGACACTTAGGGAAATCCTTTTTTCTAGAATGGTAGTCTTACAAGTGATCCCAACTCTGGGGAGTCTATCTCAAGAAAACATTCATAACTGTGGGGAAACTTTCGTGCACAAAGATGTCATCACAGTGATATTGTTTATTTATAATGACGATGGGGAGAGGCTAAATGCTCAACACCAGCGATACGGTTACATAAACTGCTACGTTTAACATTTCTGAAGACTTTATGATCATAAGGAAAAAGACTCAGCCATCGTGTTGAATGAACTAAGCAGGATCTACGGTTTTATGTCTGATGTGAGGTCAGCCACATAAAAATATTCACAAGCTACGTAAGCGCTAAAAACCAACTCGAAGGAGAAACAACAAAATGTCACCAACCATCGGATGTCTTAGAACAGTGAGGTTCTGCATGATTTTCTTTCCTTCCTTCTAACTCGTCTGCATGTTACCGACTCTCTAGAATGGAACAAAGGTTATAAACTTTCTAACAATTGAAGGAGGAGGAGGAGGAGAAGGAAGACAGTGGCTGTCCCTTCACCCTGGTTTCCGTGGTAATTAGAAACAACAAATCTGAGGCATCGTTGGAATGGGGCGGCAGGCTCCTAAGACGGAGAGCAGAAAATCAACAACGTGAGAAATGGACCCACACGAACACGTTAAAATAAAGGCGAAAGGGTAACCACAGCGAGAATTGACAATCGGGTAATAATTTTTACAGGTTCGCCAATGGGATTTTCTTGGGTTTCTTTGTACCAGATCCTCCTCCTATTTAGTCTGTTGCGGGCTCCAAGGCCCTTGTTCAGACAGTCGGGAGAACCACGAGTCTGTTCTTGGCTTGGGTTTTAGAACCTAAAGCCTCTGAGGAGCTGCAAAACATGGGGGATGTGAGGTCGGAGACAGGCTTGCTGACTCTCCAGATTAGAAGGTGTTGCCCAGCCCAGGAGGATGGGGAGAGCTGGAGAGGAGGCTAGGAGGGTCTTCAACAGTGGGTCCTGCCGCTCCGCTGCTTCCCCTCGTCGTGTGGGGACGGGAGAGGAAAAATCACAAACCCCACACCGGCTGGAGGGTACCTGTGCCCCTTCCCCGGATAGGGCCAGGGGGGCTGCAAGATGCCAGAATGGAAAAGGGGTGCATGGAAGCAGCCCAAGCAGCTGCTGGGGTTCCTCATTCCCACGTGGTGCAGCAGAGAAGCTGGACTCCCCCATGCCTAAGAGTAGTTGGGAGGAGCGAATTCCACCCAGCGCCCTGCTACCCCGCAGGGTGCACAGGGGGAAAATACCCCTCGTGTTCCAGAGAGTCCCCCATGGCCATCTCCGTGGCTCCCAGCCCAGATGGAAAATCATGCTCAGCAAAGGCACGGTCTCAGTGGTGGCCACGTGGAAGGCCCCAGGAAACACAATGTAAAATGGGGAGGGGGTTTGCTGAACTGACGGAAATTTAATTCTAATCCCCAAGGGAATGGGAACTCAAATGGGAAAGCAGCTATTTCATTGATACTAAGAAGCCATCGATTGTAAAATGCATCATTAATTTATGTACCACTAAGAAAGAAAGATGCCAATTAGTCTATGAAACAATGCTTTCTCATCACTTAGAATTTGTATTTTATGCTTGCTGAAGAAGCTTTTTCTAGACTTATTGGGACATAGACTTTTATTATATGTCACTCTTGTGTATGCATAAAAAAGAAAATAAATTAAGAAGTTATCTTTGCATTCAGAGTCTAACCATGCTGAATCAATGTTCATATTTGCCTGTACCCTATTGTCCTCTGTGTTGATGATAAAACATTTCTTACAAGTGTCCCACTATTGGCTCCAGGCTTCCTTCCAAGATGTCGCCACCCATTCTAAGAGGCTTAATGTGGGTGCATTCTTGTTCCACCTGTACAAACAGGCAATGCCTTTTTACATAACGCAGTAACAAAATGTATCAGAGTTTCCAATACTTGTAGTAATCTACCTCTAATACCTTACATGAGGTTGTTGCTTTTCAGTGACTCCCCAAATACAAATATTTGCTTTACTAATACCATCTCTACACCCCACTGCTCTGCTTCCCAACCTTCCTGTCAACTCTAACTTTTCATTTCAATCCTGAAACTCAGGATGATCATTTTGAAAACATTTCAAACAGCAACTAAACTCAACCTGGGTACTACCGACAATGCATAGAATTCAACAGAAGGGACAATAATATAAATGCCGACGAACAAGTTCAAACATCCACAGGCCATTACATCGGCCCTGTCACCCGGCCAATAATCGAGATTCAGAGACACCATCAATCATAAGAACCGGATTTCAGAGATGTTAACACATGAAAAGGCATGTATTAGAATTAATGAAGTATGACCACGTGAGTTCAAGAAATATTTAAAGGTACATATCTTGCACAGCTGAGCTGGTAAAATAAAGTTGTACCCATTACGCAGGTGTAGCAAGGGGAGACTACACTTGCAATTTAAAGGCCTCCAGCGAAGAGTACATTAGCAGGTCGGCCACAGAGGGGTCCAATGTCCTTGCTCAAAGTGACCTCATGGTATCTGGCAGGAATTGGTTCAGCAGGAACAGCACCCCGGATCTAGCTGCCGACACGAACAGAGGGAGGTCACACGGTTTCTCAGAGGACGGGTCACAGCACCCATGTTCCTGTCCCTTCCAGTAATGCATTTTCAGCCTGGCCCTTGATCAGGAGGGGAGTCTTCCTGACAAAGAGCAGATGATAACCTTCCCTTCATGGTGTGGCTGTGCAGGATACAGACAAAACGCCATAAACAACAGCGACAACGAACTGAGGGATGAAGGGAGGAAATGGAGTACGGACATGCGGTTAACAGCTTGCAACTGACACGCGTGTGAGTCCCAGAGCCACGTTATTTATTGTATTATGAGTCACTTCACCTTTGGGAGGCAGAAACTAGCTACTCACTAACACCATTTCCTCTTCTTCCTGGGCATGTAACAGGACCGCACATCCCAGCCCCCTTATATTTAGATGGGGCAACAGAATTGATTTTGGGGGCCAATGGCGTTTGAGCAGAGGGCTGGAATATCTCACTTCTAGCCTTAGAATCTAAACCCTTCTGCTTGATCCTCTCTCCTTTCTCTTATCAACTGCCACCAGACTCAGAGGACCAAAGGGGGGATTCTCATGCCCTAGAGGAGGGTGGCACCTCCAAGGAACCTGAATCCCCGAATAACAGGGTCCAGTGGATAGCCTTGACCACCACATTACACGGACAGTAACAGCACCAAAAAATAAGGCTTTGCCTGTTACACAGTTACCCCGCTCCATCTAACACATGCTGTGCCTCAGCTTCTTCATGCCTCGGCAAATCAGTTACTTGAGAGGAGTCAGCACCATGCCTGCCCCAGAGGAAGTGCTACGTAAACCGTGGCTATATGTTACCATTGTTGTTGACCCTGTCATTGCTGTTGCTGAAGCACAGAAGGCAGATAGAGAATTCTAACAGGCAGGACGCTTTTTGCAGCATAGAGTAGAGGGAAGTAAAACTTCTATAAATATCAACTGATACCGACGGTATTTAAAGTGAAATTTGAGCAATCACATTTTCAGAGACTGAGAATATTCTGCGAATAGTAATAAAGACCCCAAAACAAGGAAGTGATGGATTCCCAGGCAAGCGGAGTAGCTTAAGGACCCATGCCAGACTCAGAAGGCGGTCGGCAGAAGCTGGGAGAAGAGAAATCTGGATCAGGCGAGAACAGAGACTGCTCCTCAAGCCACACCGGGCAATGGCTCTGCGCAGCCCCTCAGGGAGGAGGGGGTGGTGGCTGTCATCAAAATTCTAGCCCTGGCTATAGGACGGTTACATTAATATAGAATAAAATATATGTGGTTCTTTCTCAATGGCATCTCTGTCACCCTCATTGGATTCCTTTATTGTTTCCATGAGGTCCTCAGTTAGGATACCCCTCTAGGCACGGGGACACCCACCCACCTGCAGTTTGGAGTCATTTCTGGGGAGGAAAATGGCTTATCCTTGTCAATAGTGGCTTGAACCAGCTTTCTTTCTAGCTGTGCCTGCAACATGTTCTCTTGGCATATGAGACTTTCTCCAGCCAAGCTTCTCATTCCTTCATTCACTCATTCGTTCATTCATTCATTCACTCAAGAAACATTTATTGAGCACCTGCTATGCACCAGGTACCATGCTCGTTACTGGATAGTAGCGATAGTTGCAATAGCAACACAAACGCGGCCCCCGCCTTATTGTTCCTACAGCTCAGCATGGGAAGACAGACAAGAAACAGGTAAGCCAATAAATGTACAATTACATATGTTAGACAAAGTGTTCCAAACATGGAAAAAAAAAAAGGAAAATCATGATGTTCTCTGATGGGGAAGAACAAGAGGCCCTCCATTGAGCGAGATCATCTAGGAACCCCTGCCTGAGGAGATGATAATTAAATCATTTTGGTCTAGAGACCTCGTCTCCTCAATAGACTGTAAACACCCTGGAGACAGGGATTTCTGCAGCATTTGGCCATGTCCCCACACACAGTAGGTGCTCATTAAATTCACTGATAAGGGGGCTGCCTTTTTGTCCTCCAGAGAGCATCAGCCCAAATCCGGGTTTTGACCTCGCCTTCTGCCCATCTATTGGGTCCCGGGGACGTCTCGGGCAGGCTTGATCTTTGAGGTTCCCAGCAAGCTAGAGGATGCTGGGCAATAATCTTGGGAGCTGCCGCCTCCCGCACACCCGCCTTGGCCGGTGGCACAGGCATCCTGGGAAGCTTTACAGGATTGTCTCCTCTTCCAGAGACTTGTCTATAGCGTTAGTGTTGCTCTATCCACGCTCTTAAAATTAAAAAAAAAAAAAAAAAAAAAACCCACAGTCAGAGTCATTATTAAAAGGGAAAAATCAAACAGTAATAACACTCCAGAGACACCAGAAGTATTATGAAAAGGAAGTGTTTAAGTGGAAAATACTGAGTTTCGGAAACAAAACTGCAAGCATCCGAACTCACTTACGTAGGAAACCCAGGGAAGGGATGCGAGGAACGGTGAGGAGGTCTTTTGCCATTGAGTCAAGTCTCTGGCAAATGATCCCTGATGAATCCGAATTTGCTCTGGGATTTGAAACTTTCCATGGTCTTACATTTCATCAGCTGCTTTGAGTTACTTTTAAAGAAACACATTTTTAGAGAGAAATTTTTGACAGAGAACGGGGAGCAGATGTAATTCTTTGGAATAATTACTTCCTTTGTTGACAGTTTTTTTTTTTTTTTCCACAGCACCCACTTGCAATTAAATACAACAGTAATTAAAATCTCTAAATTCACTCAGAATTACTGTCCCGTCGGTCACCTCCAGAGATCCTTCAAATGCCATTGTGGAAAGAATATCTTTTCGGAGATGCAAGGTGCTAAGACAGAGGGCTTGGATTTTTCTAATTTGTAGTCAGAAATTGATAATACGCAGGAGATTTTTAACTGATTTGAAAATCATCACCATGAATTAAAAATCCAAGGCTGGAGACCATAGGATAACTTGGGGAAAAAAGGGAGGCTGGGTTGGTTTTGTTGTTTCTTGGTTTGGGGTTTTTTTGTTTTTACATTTTTATACAAATTACAAGCACATTCGAGGATTTAGTGACATACATGTTAGAGATATAGACCAACACACTTCCCCCAGTGCAGACTTGAAACGTTCAGTCTAATTTAGCCATGACCTAAGTGTGTCTTTCTGAGCCTGCCCCTAACTGAGACAAAGTGTGTTTACATCTGATGGTAACTCTGTCAGTTGAGCCTTGGAAGGTTTTTAAAGTGATTCAAGAAGGGCCTCCCCTCCCCTATCACCCTCCCTCCTCTTCTCTATCCCCTCCCCCTCCTCTGGCATGTCTCACTTTTCTCAAAGGCACTGTCCCCCTTCCAAGACACAAGCAAGCAACCTCCAAGAGTAGCTCAGACTGCCTCCTTCCATGGCCCATTTTAGTCACTCATCTGCCCTGGTCTTGGCGTCCTTTTATTAAAACGACACCTTTCACCAGGCCTCCAACTTCCTCACTCCAGTCTTTACAAAGCCTAGTCCTTCCCCCCAGGGCCTCTGGTGAATCCCTCTCCTTTTCCTGTAACTCTGATGCCCACTTTGCCCGCCCACAGAGCACGACAGGACTTAGCCTCAGTTTACCTTCCTGTCCTTAGTTCTCCATCTAGATAGCATGCTGATCCTCCCCGCGCCCTCCATCCTGCTACTTTCTCCACAGGGAATGCCTTTCTTCTTGTGCGTGCACGTCCAATTTCTCTCCACCCTTCAGTCCCAATCTGAGAAAAGCTGCTCCGGGAAATGGGCCCTGAAGGTCGGCTGGGGGCTCCGTGGGAATCCTAGGGCATTCGGAAAATTCCCCGTGCTGACTCAGATCACATTCAAGCCCTCTTTTCTCCACTGAGCCACAATCAGAAATATTCTTCTGATATGCCCACCCCCTACAATTAATTCTCACCTTTCTTTCTTTTGCTCTTTTATTTCCAAAGAATGGGACTGAGAATTGGGTGGCATGGCCATCCTGGCCAGTTTTGGGGCTGTAAGTAGACGGGAGGGAGACTGGCTACCCAGCACTGTTGGTAGATAACCATTCATGACTTGAGAACATTCAATAATGTTCCCCTCCTTGAGGGGATAGAAGATCTCCAGCCTCGTGGGTATGAGTGTGAAGAGCTAGCTCTCAGCCCTGCTGGTGAACTTCAAATCCTCAAGCTCTGGACATTCCCAGCCATGTTCTGTTCCTTTGGGATTCCTGTGAGGTGGGCAGATTAGGAACAACGGGGTGAGGGTAAGGATGGATTTTTCAAGGTTCCATTGTCTGCAGAAGGAGGTTCTCCTATGGTCAATGTCTGGGGCAGGGTCTTTTGACTGCGAGAACAAGCAGGCTAACACACACCAGTGGGTAGTTCGAGAATCCACAGGAGTCTCACAGAAACCTAAGAACAAGAAGCAAAAGCACACGTGGGTGCCACCCGAGAACCACACCTAGGAAACACCTAGAACCTAGGCCATTATTTCTTTAGACTCACCCACGTTGCTCAGCACATCTGTTCCTTCCTTCTCCTTTTGCCCTCCACCGTCTATCCTGTACCCTCATAGTCTTTCCTCCCTCATAATGTTCACCTGCCCTTGGTTTTTTAACACCTCTCTTGCTCCCACTTGACCTGGGATCTTCATGTCCATTTCCTGACTGGCTCGACCTCTCAGCCTCAATTCCACCTTACTGAGAGAGCAGTGTGATCTACCCAAAAACTCTTTGAGCAAGGTCACTGAGGGGTCTAATTCCCACCCAGCCTGTTTGGTGTTAGTGCGACGGGGAGGTAGTTGTGGGGATCAGTCACATGGTAGGTGCGACCACTCGAAAGAAGCTTCTCCTTTTAGCAGGGCTGTGATTAGAACACACCATGAATCCCTTCAGGGTCCAACTGGGAAAGATGCTGGAGGTGTTTAGGGCAGCCGACCACAGTTCCCAGATCTCCCTTCACTGAGCCTGTTTTGGGGTAGCGAGCACACTCGGAAGCCTCTTTCACAGTTTGATAACCTGGCCTACTAGGCTCCTCACTTGGACCTTAAAATGTTTTAGGCTGTTACCTTACCTTATAGTTAAATACTAAGAAAGGCCTTTAGGATCACACACTCATGGAAAGGTGGCTCACCTTCCATGACTGCTGAATTCTTTTTTTAAAAAAAAAGAAAGATCTCCTCCCACATAACTCATTAGCCTCTATTATATGAGAAAGGTCCAGGATGTACCTTGTGGAAATGATTGTGAACGCAGGAGATAATTGGGCACATTTGCCAAACAGCGTTCACAAGAAAAGTATTTGCCCATCGCTGTTGGAACTCCTGAGGCTTAGTCTTAAGGTTTAGGATTAAGGACAATTGCCAGATATGAACTATTGCTGAATCAAAACCCCTACTCAAAAAGGGGGGAGAGGGTGAGAAGCGACAGTAAAGAGTCTTCATTAACTTGGCCCCTGCATCCCTTCCTGGCGTGTTGAGCTGATGAGGAGAAAGCGTGCAATGTCTACGCCTGGTGATTCAGTTGGTGAAGAGCCAGAGAGATGGTTTCTATCCTGTTCCTCCGGTGGCTTTATCTTGTTCCATGGCTACAAAGTGGACCTTGTACCCTGGCCGGGAAGCTGCCTGTGCAGGGCCTTGCTGTCTTTGGGGCAACAGCGACAACTAGAAAATCAGACTTCAGTCCGTCCATCTTGCCCTCTTCACTGGCAGGGGACATCCTGTCACTTGTCAATCAAGTCTTGTTTTCACCTTGCTATGCAATGACAGACACAACACAAGATGACCAGGGGTAAAGGCTGACACCGAGCTCTCTCCATTAGGAAATGTACTTATTTCATCAAGTTAAAGGGGGAGAAATTGACTTCTGCATGAAGGTCAAAAGGAACTGGATAAAAATTCAACATCAATACTTAATTTTTTAAAGAAATCGCTCAGTAATCTAGAAATAGAAGGAACAAAGAGGTAGAACCCAAACAAGATAAAGAATGTCTGCATACAACCAACAGCTAATATGATATACATGGTGAAAAAGTGAGTCCCATTAACATCAAAAATAAGATAAAGGTGTCCTCTCTTACCGTGTCTAATATGGTCTGGAGTTTCTAGTCAATGAAATAAGACAATGAAAAGAAAAGCAAGATGTAGCTTTTGGGAAGGAGATAAATTATGGTCTGTATATAATATCACTGTTGATCTAAAAAAACTAAAGCAATTAATAAAAAAACTATCTGTCTGAAAAAGAGACTGGAATAGGGCAGAAAGATATAAAACAGGGATAATTTTTTTCCTAGGTACAGCTGCAGTGGTATTGGAATTGGATCAAGGTGATTGACCAAACACAGATGACTGCCAAATTTTTAGGACAACAGGGTTACAAACCCAACAAGCCCTGGAAAATAGGAGAAAGAAACATACACAAGAGAATAATATTGTGAAGAGTAGAACAGAGCACAAGAACCTCCAGCAGATTGGAGAAATACAGAGAGTGGGAGCAGGGGGCCTTGGCTCCATCAATATGTGATTAATAGTTCACAAGTGGGGCGCCTGGGTGGCTCAGTCGGTTAATCGTCTGCCTTCGGCTCAGGTCATGATCTCAGGGTCCTGGGATCGAGCCCCATGTTGGGCTCCCTGCTCAGCAGGGAGTCTGCTTCTCCCTCTCCCTCTGCTCATCTCCCTGCTTGTGTGCTCTCTCGCTCTCTCTCGCTCACTCTCTCTCTCTCAAATAAATCAATAAAATCTTAAAAAAAAAAAAAGGTCTCAAGCGAATTTCCCTTATGAACTGATACCCAGAGACAGTATTTAAAAATTTAATCCAGCAGAATATTAAGAAAATAATATGTTGTGACCAAGTAGAATTAATTCTGTATACTACGTAGAATACATTCCTGTAATTCGCTACAATATAACAGAGGGAAAAATAGATGTGTTTTACTACACTTGAAAAAACATTTGGTAAATTTCAATACATAGTCTAATTTTTAAAAAGGAAAAAGCCTTAGAGAAGGAATAAAAGGAACTTTCTTTAACTTAACAAAGGTGCCATAGTTCCATAAGAAGAAACACAAATGGACAAGGGAACGTAGGAGGTTTGTTCACCATCACCAGGAGATGGAAAAACACAACTTAAAACAATAAAAATATAATCTCTCCCTAAGATAAAAGGAATTTAAAAGATTAATCCTATGCCAAACCAGCAACCCTGTAAGGAAACATTACTGGGAGCAAAATTTGAAAACCATGACAAAATTTTGCAGAGCATTTTGGAAACAAGTGACCAGCATTTCCACGATTTGTGAAAACACAAAGAGGCGTGAAAGAGATGTTAATTGGTGTGCTTTTTTAAAATTGTCCTACATCCATTGAGTGCCTCATGTAGTGCTCCCTCCCTGTCCTCACTGTGGAAAATGGAAAATGCACGGAGCTCAGCTTCCATGGCCGAGAATCCAGGATCTAAGAAGCACGAAGACAGTAAGAGCAGGACTCACCACCTGCCCTGTTGCCCAGGCTCAACAGCAGTTTAACTATTACAAGGGTCAGAGCTGAGAGTTAGAGCCAACCAGGTGGTCTCCAAATAAACATGACTGTGACTGGGGGTCTCATCCATTCCTGCCTCCAGTGGATGGACAGAAACCAGAAGGGGAAATGAAGATGTGCCCTGTTTATTGCAATTCCTGGCTGTGGGTGCAACTCAGTAACCCAGACACGACATGGGGTTCGGTGCTGGGCACACGTGGCTGAGTAAGAAATGATTCGCCACCCCTAATAACTTATATCTCTGTTTTTTTCTCTATTCCGGAGACTTCGACATAATTAGGATTCCCTGGGCAAAATCTAGTTACTCCAAAGCGATGGTTCTCGAAGGGAGGCCCTGAGCAATTTGTCAGATATGTGGAAACTAGTGGATCTGAATTGCTGGGGGTGGAGTCTGAGTTACATTTAAATTTCAGAACCATTACTTTATATTAAGCACCAAGCAATGCCTCACTTATTTTCCTTGTAAAAGTTTTGCCAAAGATCACTTGTGGCTACAAAAGAAACCACTGTGTGTGTACCTTGTATACGCTATTTGGTTACAAAATGGTGGGACGCATTCGGCACATACGGCTTCTGAAAACATACCAACATCCTAGAACTACCCTACATAGAATGTTCTAGAGCAGAAACATATATTTATTTACTGCTAGATCAATGCATCATTATTTCTTGAGCTTCTATTATGTATCTGATACTACAGATTACGTTGCAATGAACCATTTCATGCATATAGCTTTTTTTTTTTTTCTGAATGAATTCCATGGGATAAGCGTGTGGAGGGAAAAAGAATCGGAGCATCTTTTTAGTTCTCGATGCTTGCTGCCATGCTGCTTTCTAAATGGGTTTGTCCTCAAATGATGTCAGCTGTCCTGTGAGCCACGAGCTTCATCACCAACTTCCCCACACAGGGCACAATCCTTCTATTTTTATGTGTTTAAAATATTGCCTCAAGGCGGCCCAATTCCACTTTCTTTGTTTTCTAATGAGGTCGTAGATTTTTCCCATGTGTTTCTTTAATAATTGCCTTGCCTCTTGCATGACTCATCTGTGGATGATTTCTTGCTTATCAGAGCTATCACTTTAACAAATACTCACTCAAGAAGTTCCTATTAGACTCTGCGAACAGAAGGTTTGTTCTCAGTGATTGAGAGCATGGAATTAAGCATCAGAAAGAATAAAGAATCCCTCATCTGAGCCATTGGTAGAACTTGTATAGAAGTATCTGTTTGAGTTTTTCCTGGGCTGCTTCTAGCCCATATGGAGTATGTCTGTATGAATCAGAAAAAAAGATGTCTCTTGCTGGGGTTGCTGTCCCATGGCCCCGGGGTTGAGGCCTGATGAGCGGAGAGTGTCTGTCTTCAATCAGCTCCAGAGCCCACATGCCCCTACCCAGTGAACAGTCTGCTCCACCTTATCCTACTGCCCTGGGTCTGTTACCTCCAGTTCCTGTGCAGAACTCCCGATTTTCTGAAAACCAGAACAAAGCAGGAGAAATTCTGCTATTTCCCTACTTTTATGGCCAAAGTTTCTTGCATGATGGTTTTCGGACTAGAGGAATGGCCCCACCACTTCCGGTTGTCTTTTCCGTGGTTTGGAAGGAAGCCCTGGGCTTAAGCAGGTAGGACCCTAAGAAGGACCCAAGAGTTGGAGGCCATCTCCTGCCATGGCTCATGGAAGTGCTGTGTGTGTCACTGTTTGTTATTAGTGAGAACAGGGGAGACCATGTTGCTGAAGTCATTTTGGTGGCATCTAAGGCAATTCCCTGCAGGACTCCCTCCCCATCAACTTTGGCATGTTCAAAGAACTTTCTGGCTCTACCTCGCCTTGTCCCCGACCACTGAGCTCTTAGTAACTCTCCTTGTTCTTCCAGATGTTGACACTCATTTGCACCATCAGCAAAATGCACTCAAGCTTTTCCCAGCTTACAAGAAAAATCCCTTGTTCCATGCAGCCCCTCCTCTAGCTATAGTGCTTTCTCCTTCACCTGACAGCCAAACTTCTGTACTCCTTCACCTCCCATGCACTGCTGAGCCTGTGGAGCTGGGTCTCCACTCCAGCAAGCCCTCTAGAGCTGTTCTCGAAAGCCTACCAACCTAACTCTTTACTTGCTGTGCCCAATGGACATTATCCAGTCCTTATTGCCAGTGGCCTCGAAGTTCTCCCCTCAGTTTCCCTGACTGCAATCTATAGATCTTAGTAGGAGCGTGACTCAAACAACCAAATGATAAAATAAATAAATATATATGTATATCTATGTACATTTACATAGGAATATACTCAGTGGTCAAGGAAATGTTAATACTGGCCAGATTTTGGATTCTATTAAGAAAATACTGTTGATTTTTCAGGTGTGAAAATAGTCCTTGTTTTTAGAAATATCTATTGAAATGCTTAATACTAACATGGTGCAGTGCTGAGGATGTTTCAAAACAATCTAGGCAAGGGGCGTGGGCTGGGGGTATAGAGGAAACAAGACTGGCTCTGAGCGATATGGTCACCAGCCTCCAAGATGGCCCCAGTGACCACCACCTCTTAGTATCCCTGCTCTTGTGTACTCTCCTCCCACATGGAATAGCGTTGACCTGTGTCACCACAAGATGTGGTGGAAATGAAGGTACCTGACTTCCAAGGATAGGTCACATACATCTTCTGCCTTGCTATCTCTAAGATCACTCACTTTGGGGAGGAGCCAGCTAACATGCCATGAAGACACTTGAGCAAATCTTTGGACAGATCCACATGGAGAGAAAGTAAGACCTTCTGCCAAAGACCGGTAATAACTTGCCCACCATGTGAGTGAATCACCCTGGAAGCTGATCTTCAAGCCCCAGTCAAGCCTCTGATGACCACAGTTCTGGATCCACACAGCTAAGCCACTCCTGGATTTATGACCCACCAAAACAGTATGCAATAACAAATGCTGTATTGAGTGGCTAGGTTTTGGGGTAATTTGTTACCTGCGATAGATAACCAGTACAAGTGAAATCACTGAAGCATGACTTCATGACACCATTCATTTTACACACGTTCAAAATTTCATTATCAAAATATTTGAAGGCCAATATTTAAAAAAAAAAAAAATCTTGATGTTTCTTAGAATTCCATTATCTATCCTCTTCTCTACACTCTACTTTTATGCTTAAATGAATGATTTCGTGCTTTCATTACTTTTTGCCTCCCAAATATCTAACTCCCAGACCTCTTCACGAAGCCACATCCATACACCTAATGCCAAACATGTCCTCCGAAACCCGCTCCTCTCGTGGTTCTATCGTGAATGTTATCATTATCCGACCAGTTACCCAAGTCAGGAACTGGGAGTCATGCTGGACCGCTCTCATCCCCTAAGCCAACCACTTTCCAGGTCCTGTTTTTTTCCGTCTTCTAAATAGCTGCTTACTCCCTCTCCCTCCCCCTTCTCCATCCCCACTTCCGTGGCCCTAGCTGAGACTCTCCTCATTTTCTTCACACCAACCTCTTATGTCACTGTGTATGCTTAGGGTAGCTAAGCTATGGGAATGGATCCAAATACACAATGACTCAACATAATAAATGTTTATTTCTGGCTCACATAACAGTCCAGGGTGTGTTTCCAGAAAGTAGAGAGGCCTGTGCTGATGGCAGCAACAGGATCTTCCTGACTTGGTTTCCAAGGTCTCAACTCAGTTGGCCAGCAGGAGGAAAAGCATAAAGCCTAGCGCAGGGGAGGTCTCAAAGGCCCTTGCCAGTATGTAGCATAATTCCCTTCTGCACACATTGCGTAGATTGGGATAAGGACACACGGCCACACCTAGCAGCAAGAGAGACAGAGAAATGTGGTCTAGCTGTGTATCCAGGCAGAAGACGGACGTTTTGGAAAATAGCTGGTGTTCTCTGCTAAACATCTTTTATTTGTCCATCCTTCACTGTGCTACCGGAGTGGTCCAACATGGAACTTGGGTAATACTGGGTGGTGCCCAAATTTGCCATGTTCTCTTCTACGCTATGTCTTTACCCACTTTTCATCTCACTTTTCTACCCGCAGAACTCCCACGCATCCCTCAAGCCTCAGCTCAAGAGTCGCTTCCTCTTGGAAGCCCTCACTAATGCCCGACCTCCACTCCCACCCAGGCAGAGGTAGAGGCTGGCTCCACCTTCAGCCCCTTCGCGGCTCCGACCCACCTCTAGCCCACAGCTATCAGCTGATCTCGTTATTCCGTGCTGGTTAGTCCATGCTGGTATATGTGTCTCTCCCGAGGGAAGTGAGCTGGCTCATGGGGAAAGAAGTAGCTGTTCTATCTACTCTCTTCCTGTCCGCCATCTTTAGCTTTCTCCATTTCAAATTCCAGTAGCAGCCAAAAATAAGCATCAGCATATAGAGAAAATATCAGAGAGGTAAATAAGAAGTTCCCTCCTCCTGTTGGGTTGAGGGCACCACCAGCATCCGCTGGGGCTTGCTTCATCTCCCCTCATCATTTACACCGAAATCACCAACATTCCACGCTCTTGATGTCTCTGGGCCCCCCTCCTCTCTGTGCTCTCCACCCTGGCGAGTCCTGCCCTTCCCCTCAATCTCTCCTCCTCCTAACTGACCTCCCTCTCCTCAGGCTCCCCCTTCCACCACCGGGTGTGGATCCAGGAGGGGGTTTTCAGTGACACTCTCCCAGTCCTAGCCGAGGCTAGGAGGTACCAAATTCTTTCCAGTTTCATCCCCTGCATACCTGCCATCCACTGAGGCTCTAACCCCAAACTGCTGTTTGTCATTCCTTGACTCTAATAGAAGCTTTGACCCCTGTCTTTCAGAGCGTCCTTCCTCCCCAACCCCCACCCTGCCCTCTCCTACCATAGAACTCTTCATTAGGAAACCGCTCAGAGAATATCTTTTTCGGAAGCCATCCCAGCACACAGAGGTCCATACAACCTGCTCGCATAGGATTTACCACAGAGAACTACTTCTTCGCCCAGCACATGACAGTCCTTATTGAGGCATCTCTCTCCCTGTGCCTGCAGTGGCCTCACTCGTCCCCGGCTTACTCTGTATTCTCAAAGAAGTATTCCCCTGGCCCCCAGTTCTGGACAGAGAAGGAAGACACCAGTGAAAGATTAGGAAGCTGGAAACCCAAAGGAATCAAGATACCTCCCCCCTCTCCTCAGCTTTCCGGGATGCTCCTGACAATGTTCCTTGACACCCTCCTACCTCCATCCCACCTCCATCTCCCCCCAGAGGACCAGCTCCCCCCACTGCCCTGTCAGGTGCCCCCATGCTTCCTGCCCCCACCACACATCCACACTCCCCCTGACCTGCCGTAGCCCTGGGCCAATGGCACTTCCCTGCTCTTGCTAATCCCTGGGTTGCCTTACCATCCCCTTTGACATCTCAGTTTCCCCCTCATCAGGTAATCAAGTCCCTGTATTAAATTCCCTCTGGTTTAAAATGTAGAGTGCTTCTGTTTTACTGGGTGGATCCCAACACAGATAAACCACCTCTAAATCAAGATCCTCCAAGACAGGAACCATGTATGCAACCAGTGCTCAATACATGCTCATTTCGAGAATGAGGAGAGCCCTATGAAGCTCTACCTTCAGTTAAGCAATGTAGAGAAAAAGGGGAGCCCTATCTCTAGAGATGTGAGTGGCCCCCACAGGTAGGTGATCACAGGAAACCTTTCAAACCGGCCAAGAAATAACCATCTTATGGAGGGGCCTCGACAGAAACAAGCAGGAAATTCTCCCAAACTGACCCTGACCCCTGGCCTTCTTCACTAAAATCAACCAGGATTCCATTAAAAAGTTTCAGCCACAAAACGGGGCATTCTTTCCTTGTGATTCACATTACCCAGAAGTCTCTGGTTTCCCGGAATTTGTGTTAAGTAGTAGCTTTCAAAGATGATAATATTTGCCAACAATCCCTGGGGCACCACTTTACATTTTCCTAAAACAAAAAGGGGATTATTTTGTCCATATTTCTCATTTCTACAGGCTTTTGCATATAGCAGCTCTTCCCCCTCTGGCATTAAGTAGCAATACTCTGCCATTAAACTATGAGAATTATGCTTTGTCTTTAAACATCAGTTGTCAATTAAGGTTGACAAACAAGCTTCCTGACATTCTCAGGAACATCTTGCCCAGCATGTGGTTACTAATTTCTCACTCCTTTTGTGAAACACTGGTCACAGGCAAGCAGGCAGAAATAAATACGTGAGTGTTTGATTTTTTACCAGCTCCCCAAGCCCCACCTTCTCGATTCTCTGCGCCTGCACTGTCCTCCTGAGCAATGAGCTTTGAAGATACGTAGAAAAAAATGAGGCTGTGATGATTGTCGATGGAATCAAATTGAATAATTCTCTGTTGACAAAGTGTTATTTTTCTCGTCTGGCTTTTTTCATCCTTCTTCCTAATGCAAGAGGGAGTTTTATCAGTCTTCCTCCTGCCTGTGGATCCGTGGTCCAGATTTTGGCTTCCCTGTAAGGTCCAGTTCAAATGTCAACATCTCCTCTGCGAGATGCCCATGATGCTCTCCTGCATGATGCAATCTTTCTGTCCCCAGGGGAGTCTTTTCTCCACTTAACCTTGTGCTGTCTTTGTAGACGTGCCGTCCGTAAGCTTCGTGAAGGCAGACAGGTTCTCTATGCCCCTGTGCCTGTCATGTTAAATGCTCCACATATATATACCCAATTAATTTTTCAAGATTCAGCCCCATTTCTTTCTTTTTTTCTTAAAGATTTTATTTATTTATTTGAGAGAGAGAGAGAGAGAGAAAGAGAGAGAACATGAGCAGGCGGTGGGAAGGAAAGGGAGAGGCAGACTACCCGCGGAGCAGGGAACCCAATGTGGGACTCGATCCCAGGACGCCGGGATCATGACCTGAGCCGAAGGCAGACGCTCAATCGACTGAGCCACCCAGGCGCCCCAGCCCCATTTCTTTCAAAAGCTTTTCCTAACCAACCCCAGATTCACTTATGCCTGCTACTACATACATATGTGTATACATACATGTACTCATACATACATACATATATGTTTATCCACATACGTTCTCATGCTTTCTTTGGATAATTCAATATAACAATCATCTGAAGCAAGCATCGTTATCCCCACTTCACAGATGAGAAAACCGAGCATCAGAGACTTCTCAGTAATCAGGTTACAAGCTGGCTGAGCAGCAGACCTTGTACTCAAATTCAAGAATGCGTAATTCTACAGAGTTCTTTTTACTACACCACCGTGTCCCTGATCACTCTAAGAGGCTTGAAGTCTTCCTCACTTTCCTAAACCAACAGCAGATAATATAATCCTTCCAGGGTTACATTAATTTTAATATCTATATTCCTTTGAGATTGTTTCTCTTTCTGTTCTTTACCTCATGGTACGCTGTGCTTGGGAAAGCCTTCTGCCTATGATGGGTGCCTGCAACCTTGGCTGTCTTTTCCATATAGAACGTATTTTGCTTGGATTTCTCGCAATTCTTATACTTTAGGAAAGTTTCCCAAAACACACCGAAGGTTTTGTTGTCTGTATGCACATCTCCTCCTTCCTACTGGTCACCCCTCTCTTATGCTGGACCATCTCTTTACTAATAATATTTCATTTGAGCATGAATTGGCTAGCTTCCCCCTTCACTTTTTTAATTCTCCAAGCAATACAACTTCATTGTAGAAAGGATAGAAAATTTCTTATAAATAAAAGGAAAATATTAATAATTAGAAATCCTACCACCCAGATGAGTCTTAAGGAGGGCACTTGTGATGAGCACTGCGTGTTGTACAGAAGTGATGTATCAATGAATTCTACTCCTGAAACCAATATTACACTATATGTTAACTAACTAGAATTTAAATAAAAATTTAAAAGAACAAAACAGACTGCCCCCCAAAAGAAATCCCACCACCCAGAGAAAACACTATTATTACTGCAGTCTCCATCTTGCATTATTTTTACCCATAAAAATGTATTTGTATACATGCATACCAATTTTTAAAAATAAAATTATATTATGCACATGAGTTATTTTTAACTAAAAATTTGTCATTTAGTGTTCCATGAACTTTAAAAAGAAGAGGGTTTTTTTTTCACAAAGAATAAAATTTGTTATATATTAAATAAATCTTATTAATTTATATTATTCAATTTATCTATAATCATAGATACTTTTGTCTCTATATATAAGTTAAAACTCAAAGGAATTATGCTAATGTTTCCTTACACTATTGTTTTGATTCTTCTCTTCACAGATTACAAATAGATTTTGTATTATGTATTTTGCTGTTCAGTGCCTATAATTTTATTACAGTAATTTTACTGTAAATTTACTGAAGTTTGTATATGTCAACAATAAAACAGCAATCCTTTGTCCTATTTGTTGATTTTTACAATTGGCATATATGTATTGAGTACCCACTGTGTACAAGAGGACAGAGTGGGAAACAAGAGACAGAGCCCCTGCCCTCACGAAGCCTATGTTCCCATCACAAGTAAGACTTCGCTAGGCAAAGTATAAGTAAGTAATTCCATAAGCTTGAATTCAAGAAAGTCACCAAGATATTTCCAGGTGCTGTTAGTTTTGTCATGAATTTATGCACGGGCGTATCTGGATCTTTCTTGCTCCCTTCCTCTCTCTCCTTAGGATCGCCATTTACCCACGTCGCACCTTCCTTCTTTGTCTACCTGTCTACCTGTCTACCTGTCTACCGTGATGTTCCTTCCAGTTCTCTGCTCTTGTTGTCCCTTTGCTCTGTGTTCTCAAAGCGCCTTTCACTGAGCTGACCTCATTCTCTGCAGTGGTGACTCTGCTCCTTGTTGCTTCCAATGCTATTGTAATTTCTGCCATGGTCCTACCATCCCCTTGCATTTTAGTCTATATTTCCCTTTCTCTCTCATTTTGTTGTCTCACCATAACATCTTTTACCTCTTCTGTAGAGAATTCACATTTCTTTCAGTGCCCTGAGAGCGCTAAGCAAATGCTCACTAAAATTTCACTGTCTTTCCTGAAATGCACTCATCCTCTGGTTTTGAAAGCTATGGCAATCCTCTAATTCTATGAGGCAGAATTTTTTCACCTATCACATTTCTGTCTTGTTTTATTGCTGTTTGCCTTTTTTTTAAGTCATTCATTTAATTGAAGAATATATTAGTTGAGGATCTCCACAGGGCACGTACCAGAGGGATAATGTTGAAAGGAAAAAAAAAAAAAATCCTAGCACTGGCTTACAGTGTCATTCCCTGCTGTGAAAGAGACTTTAAACAAGTAAAAAACAAATATCCAGTATGAATTGGGGCAAGCTATTAAAGAAAAAGAAAGGAGTCCTACAGGAGAGAATACCAGAGCGGGGAGGATTCTGCCTTTGATTGTGTGGCCCTCTAGACCTCTTGGGAAGTGACATTTAAGATGAGATTTGGAAGATAACAATGAGCAATCCATGTGAAGAAGGAGGGTAGGTGTGAACCAGGCAGGTATGAAGCACAGCCCGTGCAAATGCCCTGAGGCTGGAAACCCTATTGCTCTCCTCTGCCCAAATCACTCTGCAGGATCTAAAGTGAAAGAGGAGGACAAAACCTGGTCACTCCCAGGCTTGGATGTTCTTGGAGATGCTACGAGAAGTTACCAGGATCTTTTTTTTTTTTTTTTTAAGATTTTATTTATTTATTTGACAGAGAGAGACACAGCGAGAGAGGGAATACAAGCAGGGGGAGTGGGAGAGGGAGAAGCAGGCTTCCCGCCGAGCAGGGAGCCCGATGCGGGGCTCGATCCCAGGACCCTGGGATCATGACCTGAGCCTAAGGCAGATGCTTAACGACTGAGCCACCCAGGCACCCCAAGAAGTCACCAGGATCTTCAAGGAAAGGAGTGCATGGTCTGACTAATGCTTTAGATCTACTGTGGCCACTCCTGGGAAGCATGAGGTGGAAAACAAGTCTGTTAGGATGCAAAGTCAGTGATTTGAATGAGAAGTCGTAGTTTAGATATTGGCAAAAGGATTCAAGATGTATTTTGGAATTGGAATTTTGGATTAAGTGAACTGGATTTAATGTGGTACAGAGGGGTTTGTTAAACAAAAGGAAGAAATGGCCAGGCTTTAGGCTTGAGCAACAGGGTGGATAATGCCACACTCACTGAGATGTGAAAGCTCAGCAGGGAAACATGTTTAGGGCTGAGAATCAGGAGTTCGGTTTGGGACATGATAAGTTTGTGACGCATTTGAAAAATAGACAAGATCGGGACTTTGAGTGGAAATCTTGGATGGAAATATAGATTTGGGAGTCCTCAGGTTACAGAGGTATCTCACATCACGTGAATGGATGAGGGCACCATGAGGAAAACCATAGAGAGAGATGAGTAGATCCAGCTGGAGGGCTGATGATGTGTGTTCTCATTACCATTCCAAAAGAAGTCTACAGAAGACTGGAAAGAAGTGAGGCCAGAGTCTGCCCCCAGGTCCCATTGCGCTGGGCTAATTTGTATTTGTTGGTTGACTTCCATATTTCATTCTCTGTCATAGGAAGGCAATTTTCCACATCAGTCTACTGTTGGCTTGGTAACCACTCTTGATACATCCGCTCATTTGAAACAGCCTCCCATCCTCTTGATGAGAAAGTAGACATTAATACCACTCCTGTTTGGGAAAGTCCTCATCTGCCTCCATGTGAAACCCTGAGTTATTGGAGATGGATCAGAGAAAATCCCCAACTTGCTTTTCATTGCTGTAAGCCATGTGTCATATTCTTATTTTAGCCACATCTCCCATCCTCACTCTCAGCCTTGATCACTTTAACTTAAGGGGTGCTGATAGGGCTTTAGGATTTCCTTCTTTCTCTGTCACTTCTGTCGGGTCCCACTGCACTGTACTTACTAGAAATTCTTTGAATTTTGTGGAATGTGGTTGGCACCATTCCCCAGTTTCAAAACAAATTAGTTGGGGGTATTTTGTTTTTGTTTCTTTAATGTCTTTCAGTCATTTCCAATTCTGAGAAAAGCTTCAGAAATGTATACATAAGCTACCATCTTTGCCAAAAGTCTGTGGTAACCGGCATGGTTTCTTGATTCCCCTACATGTGCTTAATTCATATCTAAATATTCTCAGAAAATGTGTTAAAAATAGACCTTTTCAAATTCACAACCTAAAAAGGACTTGTGTTTGAATGTATACTAGATCACACCACCTGGTCCCATGTTGATTCAATTACACATTGTTAACAAGGATGTTTAAGATTCTAATGCAAACAAAAAGTGGTATATCCACATGATGGAATAGTATTCAGCCACAGAAAGGAGTGAAGTATAACATGGATGAAACTCACAAACATTGCACTAAGTGAAAGAAGCGAGACACAAAAAACCACATATTATATGGTTTTATTAATATGAAATGTCCACTATACAAATCTATAGAGACATAAAGTAGATCAGCAGTTACCAGGAGATATGTGAAGGGAAATGGGGTGACTTCTAATGGAAACAGGTAATGGAAATGTTTTGGAATTAGCAAGTGGTGATGTTTGTGCAACTATCTAAATATATTAAAAACTACTGAAGCATACACTTGGGAAGTGTGAATTTTATGGTATTCGAACTACATCTCAATAAAAAAAAATTCTCATGCAATCTCCACGGGGCTTGAAACCTATTGAAAAATTTCAAGCCATGACATGCACAATTGAATACAAAAAGGAATCCACAGAACTATGGAGAAAGTGCCAAGCCCTAGGATTTTTTTTTTTTTAAATCTTTTTTTTTTTTAATGTTTTATTTATTTATTCATGAGAGTCAGAGAGAGAGAGAGAGGCAGAGGGAGAAGCAGGCTCCCTGCCTAGCAGGGAGCCCGATGCGGGACTCGATCCCAGGACCCTGGGATCATGACCTGAGCCGAAGGCAGACGCTTAACCATCTGAGCCACCCAGGTGCCCCAAGCCCTAGGATTTTATGTACCAATAACAGAATCAAAAATATTATTAAATGGTACCAAAAAAATTCTGAAATATGTACAGTGTTCTATCATTTGAATAAAATGGGGGTTTATATAAAACCCCCATTAATATTTATATATGCATAAAATACCTTTAGGCAATATATAAGAATTGGTAACAGTGTTGCCTCCAAGGAGAACTGGCTAAGGAGGTGTGCCAAGGTGGTGAGACTTTTCACCATATACTTTATGCTGTATATACCATATACACCATGTGCTTTTCACCTCTGATTTTAAACCAGGTGAATGGAAAAACCACTGAAAATATAGTAAAATTAAATTTTTTTGCCTACCTACGGTTTAGTTAATATTCTCAAATGCAATTGCTAACTGTAATTGTGGCTTTGTCTATTTCTCTTTTCCGTTCTATTGGCTTTTGTTTCATATATTTGTTATTACATGTACATACATTATTTATTTATTTATTTATTTATTTTTAAAGATTTTATTTATTTATTTGAGAGAGAGAATGAGAGAGAGCACATGAGAGGGGGAAGGGTCAGAGGGAGAAGCAGACTCGCTGCCGAGCAGGGAGCCCGATGCGGGACTCGATCCAGTGACTCCAGGATCATGACCTGAGCCGAAGGCAGTCGCTTAACCAACTGAGCCACCCAGGCGCCCCATGTACACACATTTTTTAAAGATTTATTTATTATTTATTTAGGAGAGAGAGAAAGTGGGGGAAGGGGCAGAGGCAGAGGGAGAGAATCTCAAGGAGACTCGGGGCTCAATCTCACGACCCTGAGATCACAACCTGAGCCAAAACCGAGAGTCGGACACTCAACAGACTGAGCCACCCAGGCACCCCTACATGTACACACATTTAAAGTAGTGATGACTTCTTGATGAGCTGACCTCTCTTACATTAAGAAATGTCCCTCTTTATCCTTTGTAAGAGCCCTTGTGTTTCTGTTGTGTTGTTCGCTTTGTATTAGAAATCAGTGATCCAACTCAACAATTGTGTTTTCTTCTACATCATTTAACATATTACAACATTCACAATAAGTATTTTAGTATTATTTTCTATTAATTTTATTAACTCTGTTATTTCTGGGTCTGATTCTCTCGGTTGATTTTTTTAATTGCCTTTTTTAAAAAGTAGTTTCAGGTTCACAGCAAAATTGAGTGGAAAGTTCCCATATACCCCCTGCCTCCTCTACTCTCAACATCCGACGCCAGAGTGGAAAATTTGTTACACTCAATGAACCTATACTGATATGTCATTGTCACCCGAAGTCCACAGTTCAAACCAGAGTTCACTCTTTGTGTTTACATTCTATGGGTTCTGACAAATGTATAATGACATGCATCTGCTGTTATAGTATCGTACAAAATAGTTTCACTGCCCTAAAATTTTCCTTGCTCCACCTATTAATTCCTCCTTCCCCTCTAATTCCTGGCAACCACCGATTGATCATTTAACTGCCTCCATATTTTTGCCTTTTCCGGAACGTCGTATAATTGGAATTACACAAAATACAGCCTTTTCAGATTGGCTTCTTTCACTTGGTAATATGCCTTTAAGGTTCTTCCATGTTTTTTCAAGGTTTTATAACTCATTTCTTTTTGTACTGAATAATATTCTATTGTCTGATGGACCACGGTTTTTTTATCCATTCACTTACTGAAGGACATCTTGGTTGCCTCCAAGTTTTGGCAATTAGGAATAAAGTTGCTATACACATTTGTGTGCAGGTTTTTGTGTGGATTTAAGTTTTCAGCTCCTTTGGGTAAATCCCAAGGAGCCCAATCACTAGATCATATGGTAAGACTATCTTTAGCTTTGTAAAAAACCACCAAACTGTCTTCCAAAGTGGCTGCACCATTTCACATTCCCACCAGCAATGTATGAGAGTTCCCGTTGCTCCACATCCTCACCAGCATTTTCTGTTGTCTTGTTTGGGGTTTTCCCCACTGTAGTAAGTGTGTAGTGGTATCACATTGTGGTTTTAATTTGCAATTCCCTAGAGGCACATGATGTGGTGTATCTTTTCATATGCTTATTTGCCATCTGAATCTCTTCTTTGGCAAGGTGTCTCTTCAGACCTTTTGCTCACTTGTTTGTTTCCTTGTTCTTGAATTTTTTTGTATATTTTGGATAATAGTTCTTTATCAGATGTGACTTTTGCAAATATTTTCTCCTGGTTTGTGGCTCATCTTCTCATTCTCTTGCCAGTATCTTTCACAGACCAGAGGCTTTAATTTCATGGCGTCCAGCTGATCAAGTATTTCTTTCATGGATTGTGCGTTTGGTGCTCGATCTAAAAAGTTGTCACCGTGCCCACGGTCATTTAGATTTCTTCCTGTGTTATTTTCTAGGAGTTTTACACTTTTACACTTCACATGTAGGTCTGTGAACCACTTTTAGTGAATTTTTTATGAAGGGTGTGAGGTATGTATTTAGATTCATTTTTTACACTTGGATGTCCAGGGTTTCAGCACCATTTGGTAAAAAGACTATCTTTTTTCCGTCGTATTGTCTTTCTATCAGCTGATTATATTCATGGGGGTCTATTTCTGGGTTCTCTATTCTGTTCCACTGATATATCTGTTTATTCCTTCACCTATAGCACACTGTCTTGATTGCTGCAAATTTATAGTGAGTCTTGAAGTCAGGAAATGTCAGTCCTCTGATTTTATTCTTTTCTTTCAATTTTAGGTTGGTTATTCTGGATCTTTTGCTTCTCCACATACATTTGAGAAGCATTTTGTCAATATGCCCAAATTGGGATATGGATTGGGATTGCGTTGAATAGCTAGACATCTTAAAAATACTGAGTCATACTATCTCTGAACATGGAAAATTTCCCCATTAATGTAGTTCTTCTTTGATTTCCTTCGTCAAGTTTGTAATTTTCTTTGTACAGATCTTGTTGCTATTTTTTTAGATTTATATTTAAGTATCTCACTTTGGGGGCGTGCTAATGTAAATAGTATTGTGTATTTAACTTCCAATTCCACTGGAAAAGCAATCGGCTTTTGTGTATCAAACTTGTATCCTGCAACCTTGCTACAATCAGTTATAAGTTCCAGGAGGGTTTTGTTGATTCTTTTGGATTTTCTACATAAACAATCATGTCATCTGCAAACAAAGACATTTTTATTTCTTCCTTCCCAAACTGTATACCTTCTATTTACTTTTTTTGTCTTATTGCATGAGCTAGGACTTCCAGGATGATGTTGCAAAGGAGTGATAGGGTTCCTCCTTGCCTTACCCCTGATCTTAGTGGGAAAGCTTCTAGCTTCTCACCAGTAGGGATAATGTCAGCTGTGAGTTCTTTGTAGATGTTCTTTATCAAATTGAGGATGCTCCCCTCTATTCCTAGTTTGCTGAGAGCTTCTATCATGAATGGGTATTTGGCTGATTTTTCTCCTGGTTATGGGTCATATTTCGCTGCTTCTTGGGCACTGAATCATAGGCCTGGACACATACAACAGAGGAGCTATTTGGCAAATAGCAAGTCGTCCAGGGTGACTGGAAAGTAGGATGTAGGAATATGAAATGGAAAGATAACAGCAGCCAAAACACAGAAGTATTTGTAAGCTGTGCTAAGAGTTTACCTGGAAGAAATACCCAAGCTTCTTTGTATGGGAATGGGAATGATCAAGTACAAAAGGAAAATTCCCTAACCCAAGAGATGAGATGATTGAAGAAAAAAAGGTTTGAAACCACTAGAAGAGATAGCATTCAGGCCAAGATGAAGAACTTTGTCTTTGAAATAAGCAAAGCTTTCCCTTTTATTGTAACAAGAAGAAAGTCAGAGAGCATGGGTACTGATTCTGAGAGGTTATTCAATTCTGCAGTGGGGATGTGAGTGTTAGCACACAATTACTTAAATGCTGTCCATAAAATATAAGTTTAGGTCACTGATAAAGGTTATGGAGGTCTGAAGAGTAAGAAAGCATGAAGTAGTCGTCTTGGAGAATGGGAAAGTAAATTTGCCAGGAAAAAATAGAAGGATGGCTGGGTGGTTGTAATGTTTGATTGGTGGGAATTAATGCAGAGTGAAACCAGAAAGTGCAGTTGTGTTCTAGCCTTCGATGTTCAGCTGCTGAGGTGCAGACACATAGACAGATGATTTGGAATTTTCCAGGCAAATGACCGAGAAATAAAGTGTCAAAGAAATCAAGAATGTGCTACAAAGGAATGATTATAGGGGCATCTGGGTGGCTCAGTCGATTGAGCGTCTGCCTTCAGCTCAGGTCATGATCTCGGAGTCCTTGTATCGAGCCCTGCATTGGGCTCCCTGCTCAGTGGAGAGCCTGCTTCTGCTTCTCCCTCTGCTGCTCCCCCTGCTTGTGCTCTCTCTCTCACTCTCGCTCTATCTCAAATAAATAAATAAAATCTTTTTTTAAAAAAGAATGATTATAATGAAGAACCATGAAATGGGTATGAATACATGTAAGGATATAAGGGAGAAATTAATAATAAAAAAGTGGGAGGGTCAATGGACAGGAAGTCTTATGAAGCTGAAATCATGCTGGAGTAGGAGGGGTACAAGAATAAGTGTGTGCAAATATTGGAGTCAGACAGAGTAGGATGCTCAAAACCAGAGATTCGGGAGACATTTGACAATTAGAACTAAAGGACCAAGCCTATGATCATGGGAGCTACTGGTTGAGGTGGATGGAGGGAAACAATGAATGGAAGTGATTGGGTACAGGAACTGGGGGTCCAAGGTATTGGACAGATAATCTACCGGAGACCATAACAGGACTGAAAAGAGCAGATGAAGGAAATTGGAGGCATGGAGGAGTATTGGATTGTATGGTCTAATGGCATAAACTTCAGAGGAGATGGACATATGTACACACAATGAATGTGTGTTTTATTCTTGTTTTGGGGGGGGGTTTGGACAAGAGAGGTAACAGTGAGGAGCAAGATCCATACCCATCCCATCATCCCACCCCTACAAAATCTTATAAAGGTAAGGTAAAGGTAAAATCAGCTTCCATTCGAGAGGGCTACAGGGGATGCTATGCCTTTGTGGGGGGGTCAGCCAGATACCAGTTGTAGAGTATTAATAACAACAAATATGTTGAAACAGAAGAAATCGCCCAAGCGGACTGTTGGTACAGAAGAAAGGAAGAGGGAGAAGATTCAAATCCTGGAGAACATTGACATCAACATCTCACACATAATTTTTAAGTATTATGTGAAAAATAACAAATGTACATAATTTTAAACTTCAAATAATACTAAAAAGTTTATAATAAAAAAAGAACAGATTCCTACTCCCACCCCTCTCCATGTTCTGCCTGCTCTCTCTGAAGGCAATGTCTCAAATCTATTCTCATGTATTCTTGTTTTCTCTTGATACAGAGACTGAATCTTTAACTCGACATCCTACTTCTATCTCTTTATTCATCAATTTTAGATATTAGGTATTAGCCATTGACTTCCTCATGATGGTGGATGAGGACCTAGGTCTTCCACAACTCACCCTTCCCATCCCACCACACCACCCAACCAGCTCCTCAGCAAGTTTTGGTTAAATCCTTAATCAGTGCTGACACTATAATAATGTAGTGATGCTTCTGAGGAACCCGATGGTCATTTGTAACCATGGATCCTGTCTTGTTTAGCACTTCATTTTTCCTAGAGTTGATAATTACCCCATGTTTTCATTTGTTTGATTTTCAATGTACCTCTAACACTCTTATCGTATTTTTTTCCAAGATTCTCCAGCATCTCTGTCACCTACCTACTGGTAACTTTTTGCCTGCACTCAAAACATACTGGTTGCATTCTTCTTTCCGGAGACCTGAGTCCTCCCTGAGGACCCCATGTTTCTGTTTCAATCTGGACTGGTTTTTCTCTAGGCCTGCTATGTAGTTTTATTTTTAGGACTTCCTTTTGCTGTTCTCCCTCCCCTTTCCCAGATCCCATGTCTTCCTCTTTCTTGGTATACTTCTGCATTTTCGTAGAACACATTTTCCCATACCTTGACAAGAAAGGTTGCATAGGTGATAAAGATTCAGAATCCCTAAATATCTGAACATTTGTATATTTTACCTTTATACTTGATTGATAATTGGATGAGGTCTAGACTATTTCTAAATTGATGTATTATTCTACAGGTGATTCTTGAACAGGCATTTGTAACTAAATTAATATGGTAATAGTATGAATAGAAAAATGAGTGAATGAGATGTGAGGAAGTCAAGACAGGGTAGATTCTTTAACTTGATTTTTAAAAAGAGAGACATGGGGGTTGGGGGATGGGCAGAATGGGTGAAGGGAAGTGGGAGACACAGGCTTCCAGTTATGGGATGAGTAAGTCACAGAAATACGAGGCAGAGCATAGGGAAGACAGTCAGTGATACTGTAATAGCATTTTTGTGGTGACAGATGGTAGTGACACGTGTGGTGAGCACAGCATCATGTATAGAGATGTCAAATCGCTATGTTGTATTCTTGAAACTAACATCATATTGTGTGTCAACTCTACTTCAATAAAAAAATAAATTTAGGGGGGCGCCTGGGTGGCTCAGTCGTTGGGCGTCTGCCTTCGGCTCAGGTCATGATCCCAGGGTCCTGGGATCGAGTCCCACATCGGGCTCTCTGCTCAGCAGGAAGCCTGCTTCTCCCTCTCCCACTCCCCCTGCTTGTGTTCCCTCTCTCGCTGTGTCTCTCTCTGTCAAATAAATAAATAAAATCTTTAAAAAAAATAAAAAATAAAAAATAAAAATAAATAAATAAATAAATTTAGGGACATCTGGATGGCTCAGTCGGTGAAGCATCTGCCTTCGGCTCAGGTCATGATCCTGGGGTCCTGGGATCCAGCCCCGCATCGGGCTCCTTGCTCAGTGGGAAGCCTGCTTCTCCCTCTGCCACTCCCCCTGCTTGTTCTCTCTCTCTCTGACATAAATTTCTTAAAAAAAGAGGAAAAGATTAAAAAGAATAAATTTTAAAAAATTAAAAATTAATACAAAATAGTGATACCTAAATAGAATGCAAAATAAGGAAGGTTTTCTTTTTCTCCCTTTATTAAAAAAAAAAAAAAAGGAGGGATTTAAGGATATTTAATATTTAATAGGCTCTAAGAAATGACCCAAAGGAGATTAAAATGTCAAGAATAAGATGAAAAAGAGATAATTCAGTAAGACATGATCTAGGTCCCAGGAAAGAGAGGACGAGGAACACAGTATAAAAAAGTTGGCCTTAAACAGAAGGAAGACTATTTTTCCTTTTACATCACAGGGAGGCAGATTGAAAAGAGGGAGAGTGTGGGTTGATGATAGAAGGACAGGAAGTTGAGAGCCGCCTTTATTTATTCAGTAAAAGGCCAGGGTAGGTCTGAGCAAGAGAATGGAGGAAGTGGGAGGGACAGAATGTGCAGGCGGAGAGGGTTTGTGGAGTGGGAGAGAGCTGGACCCAGGTGGAGGCCGGTGTTGCCAGGTAGTTCTGGGTGAGAAAAATAACCTCTACTCATCGCCCAGCCCTCAGGGCAGAATCCTGAGTCCGGCAGCAGACACACACTTCCTCTTCCCATGCTGCCAGGACTCGAGAGGGTGCACCTCAGATCGCCTTGCACCCAACACGTCTTTACCGAGTGTGACCCATGTGCTTCCCCACAAGTGCTCGCCCACATGAGATCAGGCTGTTACGGAGATCCGGGCAGTGTCCGGACCTGCTTCAGCGACGAGCCCCAGGGAGCTGCTTCAAAACCTGCTGCACAGGCGGTTAATGGAGGCGAGGAAGTAAGAACATGCTTAACAACTTTACATGCAAGATACCTTATAAAGGGTTTGTGATGGTGTGTAGTTTTCTCTTGCAAGACGTGATTTACACAGTAGCACTGCCAAATATCAGGCGTAGCATGCTCCATGTCCAGGGAAATCGAGTGTACTCTCCTAAAAATTGCCCATGCAGCTCTCAAACTTTACAAAGGAAGAACCTGAGGCACTGAGAGGATGAGTCAGGTCACAGAGCGAGTAAATGGTGGCACTGGGAATCAGCCTGGTGGCCTGAGCTGGTCCAAAGCCTGAATCGTAAACCATCGTCCCCTGTACCTGAAATACCCACACAGATTTTGTATGCTCATTCCTTCACTCAGTCAATACACACTGAACACTTTTCTGCTTGAATAAAGGAAGGGGAGAAAGTCCCCTGTGTCCCATGTAAGGCATCCCTTTGGGGTCTTACCCTTGCCTACCGCTGACAAATCCTGGGAGCAGAGCTAATGGGGCCTAGCATTCGTGGAAGCCCAGACTGAGCACACAATGTAGACTAGATGGAGTTCTGTGAGGCTCTCTTGTCAAAACTGTGACCCAGGCTCTGCTTGCAAACCTCAGAAAGAAAAATTAAAAGTAAAGTTAGGTTCTTCTTCAAGTTATTATTCTTTTGTTGGAAACTGTTACCTAGAACAGCACTGTCCAACAGAAATATAATCCAAGCCATTATGCAATTTTAAATTCTCTATGAACCATGTATTTTTTAAAAATATAGATGAATATTTTAATATAAACCAATGTATCCAAAACTTATCTTTTTAACATGTAATGAATATAAGAAACTATTGATGAGATAGTTTACATTCTATTTTTCATACTAAGTCTTTAAAATCTGGTGTGTAACTTACACTTAGAGCAAATCTCAGTTTGGACTAGTCCTATTTCAAGAGCTCAATAGCGACATGTGGCTGGTGGCTTCAGTAATGGACAGAACAGAGCTAGGAAGACAAACTGTCCTCTCCAAAATTCCTCCTGGTTATGTACCACGGAGTAAGAGAGTACAACTCCATCCTTTCCAAGGGCCTTAACCTCTAGTATTACAGATATGGAACATAGGTCAAGATTGAAGTTACTTGCCCAAGGGCATCCACTGAGTTGGCAGAAACCAGGATGAGCACATTTTCAAATAGTCTAACTCCTAATGCTATGATCTTCCCATAAGACCATACTACTTCCTCTCATTAGGTGGACTTCAAATATTTTACATTTGAAAATACCCACGGTATTTTCCATTCTCAAGCAAATTCTTTTAGTTTTCCTCCTATGTGGCCTTCCAACCTGCCATTTGCCTACCACGACATTTTGCATGTGGCAGGTACTCTGTAAATGTTTTTTTTTAAATTTTTTTTAAAGATTTTATTTATTTATTTGACAGAGAGAGAGACAGCGAGAGAGGGAACACAAGCAGGGGGAGTGGGAGAGGGAGAAGCAGGCTTCCCGCGGGGCAGGGAGCCCGATGTGGGGCTCGATCCCAGGACCCTGGGATCATGACCTGAGCCAAAGGCAGACTCTTAACGACTGAGCCACCCAGGCGCCCCTGTAAACGGTTTCTAATCAAATGAGATTTGTGCAGTTTGTGTAAGCAGTGCCCATACAAATTATTATTCAAATGTCTCTCTGTAGTTATTCAAATACTTCAGGGTATACACCATGTGAAGCACTGTGTCAGATAATCATGCAGGAAAACAAAATTTAAGATGACCTCCTAGCCCTCATGACATCTGGCAATCGCTGAATTATTCTGTAATGTTCTTAAGCCACCTGCTATGGAATACCATGTAGTCTTTTTCTGGGAATCAGAGTTGCCCAGAAAACATCCCCCTGGAGAGTGAAGGCAATCTTTTCTCATTCCTGCGTGTCTGAACTCTCTCCCACTTCCCTTCATTTATCACAGATTACTGCTAGTGATTCTGAGACCATTTTCAAGTTCCTTCAGCACCCTGAAAGTTAATTTGTTTGGATCTTTAGGCAAATGTGCTCTTATTTGCTTCTCCCCAATCAAAGCTCTTCACCACTGACCCTCAAAGTGTGGCCTCTGGCTTCAGTGGGATATTGAGACCCTTTCAGGAAAACAGCTAACAGTATTTGTTGTCAGGGATACAATTCAAACTTTTAAGTAAAAACTAGTATTTTAGGGGTGCCTGGGTGGCTCAGTCGTTAAGGGTCTGCCTTCGGCTCAGGGCATGATCTCAGGGTCCTGGGATTGAGCCCCGTGTCAGGCTCCCTGCTCGGCGGGAAGCTTGCTTCTCCCTCTCCCACTCCCCCTGCTTGTTCTCGCTCTCCCGCTGTGTCTCTCTCTGACAAATAAAAAAATAAAATCTTTTTAAAAAATTAATATTTTAAAAAACTTGTATCTGCCACTCGGAACTTGACAGCTTCCCAGTATTTATAAAGACTTTTCTGATGAGCTCAGGGTGATATTAGCAAATGTGATTTTTTTTTTTTACATTTACAATGAAGTGTGTCAACATTTGGAAGATCTATACAAATCAGTGAGCCAATGTTTTCCAAGTAATCCATTCATAACATTACAAAATTATACATGAATAAAAGATCATTCAAAGAATAAGATAGGGGCCCCTGGGGGGCTCAGTTGGTTAAGCATCTGAGCCTTTGGCTCAGGTCATGATTTCAGGGTCCTGGGATGGAGCCCCACATCGGGCTCCCTGCTCAGCGGGGAGTCTGCTTCTCCCTCTCCCTCTGCCGCTCCCCCTGGTTGTGCTCGCGCTCACTCTCTCTGTCAAATAAATAAGTAAAATCTTAAAAAAAAAACCAACCAAGATAAACCAACAGGTTTGAATCAAACAGAGTACAAAAAGTTCATTGAGGGTTCCCAATCCCACACTGCAATGAAGTTTTAAAAAATTACAACTTGAGTTTGGTAGTATCAAGAATACCTACAATTATCTAAAAAGGCTCTTAAAAAATTTCTCCCTTACTAACTACATATCTGTGTACAGAGGTCATATTTTCTTCATATACTATAACCAAAACAACATCACACAACCGATTAAATGCAGAAGCATATATGAAAATCCCGCTGTTTTCTGTTAATCCAAGTATTAATAGATATTTGAAAAAAAACATTTTTTTTTTTTAAAGCCACTCTTAATTGCTAAAGTTTTGTTTTGGAAAGCCTAATTATCTTCATTAAAAACATTATTTATGTTAACATGTAATGAGTTTATTGTTATTTTTAATTAATAAATATTTCCCAGGTGATAATGTCTCAGATTTCATTTCCAATAGGGTAAAATATCAGTAGGTATAAATAACCTACACACACAAAAGCTCTTCAAGGTCTTCAATAGATTTTAAGAGTTTAAAAGAATCCTGAGACCAAAAAATGTGAGAACTGCTTATACCTCTGTTCTACCCATTGCAGCTTGAAGACTACACCCTTTAAAAAAAAAAAAAAAGTTCTCATTTAGTTGTTATAGGAAGTAACTGTGTAACCCAGTAGCTAGTGGTCTAGGCTTGGCAACCAGATCTAGGGAACTTAAATCCCAGCTGCACCACTTACTAGTTTTTCTGTGCTGACCAGTTACTGAATGTTTCTGTCTCCCTCGATTCCTCATGCATAAAATGGATATAATTGTGCTTCCTATCTTACAGGAATTGAATGGCAACACTTGTTAAACTCTTAAATCCAGAATTATCATCACCCTTACAAGAATTCACACTGCCTTTTAAGAGTGATATGGTGCTAATGTAACAATGGGAGGTATTCTAAAGCCTTGAAATTGTCTTCCTTCATCCAAACATAATACCAGTTCCATTTTTCTCCAGACTCACTTTAATGATTTCTCATAACGGATTTCTAAGTACTAGCAGCATTAAACATTGCATTTTTTTTTTCTGTTATGAGATTGGAAAGCATGTATTGTGCCTACAAGATAGGTCGATTTTCATGTGACATCTCTGTAATCACATCTGTATTTGGGAAAAGGCCCTATCACAAAGGCTGATTCAAAGAGTTAACATGAGCAGGTGAGCAAAACAATTTACCAGGCACTGACTCTGATGATGAGCTTGGCAATTATCTAGTGATGACTCTCTTAGGTTTCAAAATTGCTTTTACTACAGGTACACAACTTAATGGACCCAATTAGGAAACTTTTCTTTGTCAACGCATGCATCACCTTGGACGTTGTAAGTTGCAGAACATATGTGACATTGTTTTTACGTATTAAGCCCAAATAAAACACTCATAGAAAATTTGCATAATCATCACGGTTGGACCTATGATAATGCTAATTCCTTACTCAACATAATTGACAAACAGCAGGAACTTCTTCATATGTATCTCAGGGAGCCACATGAATGTAGTTGGATTAATATCTTATCAAGGCTCCCTGTAGCTAATTACAGTCAGATACATTTTGCTTTTCAAAGCCTCATCCACCTTTAAGACCTTAGAGTCATCATTAAAATTGGACACTTATTAATTTACTTTCAAGTGTGCTCTTTCCTGTCATTTCCATTTTTCTACTGCCCATCTAGTGGTTTTTATTTTTAATTGCAGATATTGTATCTTTTGCCATAAAATTTCCATACGGTTCTGTTTATAATTTGGTTCTCTGCTGAGAACTTCTTTCTGTTCAGTCAAGTGTGTTTATCTTTATCTCATGGAGCATGATTTTAATAGTTGCTTTTATGTCTGATAATTCCAGCATCTGGGTTACCTTGAGGCTGACATCTCTTGATGGACTTTTTCCTTGGAAATTGGTCACATTATCCTGGTTCTTCCTACTTAAGCAATTTTGGATGCTGGGTTGTATCCACTTTGGGTCTTATTAAAATTTTCTGAGAAGTATTTTGTTTGTTTGTTTAAGCAGGCAATCAACACAGTCAGGCTCAGACTGCAAATTCCCTGTCACCTTCTATGAGTGGTGGTCCCCATCTCATTTTCATTTTTGTACACTTTGCTATGGTTCCTTAGGTCTGTCTTGTGCACGCCAGCTCCGGACCGAGCCCAGGACTTGGAGAAGTTCATTTACACAATGAGAGGGCTCCCCCTTCCCAGCTCTCTCCTCTTCAGGATTTTCCTCCTCCCATCAACCCATGCTCTCTGGCCAACAGGAGACGCTTTTCCTGGTTTCCTCTGGCCAGCAGCTGGATTTCTCCCAGGGTTTCAGCCGCTCATGTCTCCATGGGCTGTGCAGCTCAGCAACTGGAGCTGACCCCTGGTGCAAACCTGTAAGACAAAAGAAAGAAAAGAGAAAGGGAAGCATCCTCATATAGGGTGCTTTTCCAAGTTTTGAGTTTCCTTCACAATCTGTCTGCTTGTCTTTACTTTTCAGAGTTCTTAGGTATTTGCTTCTTTGCGTTCGGTCCGCAACTTTTTAGTTCTTGACCACAGCAGAAATGGGCTTGAGTGGTTCAATTCCACCTCGGCTGGAATCAGAAGTTCCCCTGCCCACTTCTCCAAATTTTATCTTCCATTGCTCTCCACGCCACTCACTGTGCTCTAACCTTTCTCTTCTTATAGTTTCCTAAACAGCCAAGTTTTGTCCTGCAACAAGCCGTTGTACTCGCTCTTCCCTCTGCGTAAACTCTGTTCCCCACTCTAAAATGTCAGTGACCTTCTCTGATCTCTATACCCACCTTAATGCCAAGTAGACACGGTAAGCATGCAGCATACACCTGACAGATGGCTGGTTAGCCTGCTTAACGGAGAACCAATTACTTTAAACAACAACGTATTTCTAAGTTCAACCACAAATAAGGTACAAGTTTATTCAACAAATTTAAGACCAAACTAACACATATTTTTCTTGTTCTGAGTCTTGATATAAAAATATGTGCCAACACCTCGCCATCGTACCTATCAAGAACTTTGCAAGATACAGAGTTCTCTTTCATGGCGTGAACTCCTCCTGTTCAATGTTTCTCTTCTTCGTTCATTTTGCAGGACTTAAACCTTGTACTAAAATGTGCTTTTCTTCTGTCCGTAATAAAGGATACTGGCATGATTCCATTATGGATTTGTTGTTTACGCTTTTGTTGTTCGCTCTGTAAATTTGGTTATGTATAAGACGTGGCACAGCATCCCAGTATGGTCAAAATGATAGTTCAAATGGGCTCAAATTCAGTTCCCTAATTACCAGTTGTGAGGCCTGGGCAATTTGAATACTCTTTCAGGTTTGGGGCATAAACTGAGGTGAAACCACCCTCCTTGAAGGGTGCGTAAAGTGTGGCAAGCGTCTGCTACCGTGTCTGGCACATAAGGCCCGCACAGAGTGTTTTCCCAGCAGCCCACCGGTACTAAGAGGTAGCTGGAGCTCCCTGAGGCCTCTTGTCTTCCCTCTTCCTTTGATTCTCACTTCAACTTCCTGCCTCTCTGCTCTGTGTTTTGGTCTCCAGGTAGGTGACTTATCACAGAACTCCTATGAATTTTAAATCTGTATCTTCAGGTTTTCTGAGGTAGAACTGTGTAGAAACTTTCTTGGGAAAGATTCGAGCTGCCTTACCTCCTCGCCATGATTTTACCTCAGTAGATCGTGTTCATAGTGATATTTCTGTTTTAACCTCCTTGGATTTTTCCGTGGAAACAATGGCCTCATGTCTTCTCCAAGGACAACAAAACACATTCAATGGTGTCTGCCGAGTCTGGCAAAAGGGAAATGTAATTCATGCCTACTCTTTGACCGAAGACTAAACATTTTCAAACATTCATCTGATACCCAGTACTAACAACCCTGAGAAGCCCATGCATTATTCACAGGATCTGCGGTAGCTGTGCACCATCAACAGAGTATTAGCTGAGTAATTACTTAAAGACCCTTGTAGCTCCCTTGTTGAAGAGAACCATGTAAAACGTTGGGCTTCCCTGCCAATGATATCTTCATGGAAATATTGAATAAAATGAAGAAGCTGGCTAATTTTCACATCCACCTGTAAAGTTTAAGTACATTTCTTTCCCTTACAGATAATAAGGATCGCAAACTTACAAGATCTGTAATTTCAAAGACAGGATTTTAACTGAAAAGAGAAGCATAAACATGACTCTAATTTGTTATTTTCCCTAATTTACATGTTACAGTGTGTTCCAGTATCAGTCAATTGGACTACTCTAGCTAACTTTTAATACACAGATAGCATTGTCATACTTAAGAGTATTTTTACAGATTATATTTTTGAGAAGCTTCATGATCTCTGTATGTCACATTTAACTGAATATTATTAAATAGAAAAACATAACTAAGTTTTTTCCAAGTCTCAGGTATTTTAAGAAGAGTAAACACATGGCTTATTTCCTTGAAAATTAGGTTTGAAGTGTATTTATCATTACTATTGGAATGTACATTCAAATTCCAATGAGGTAGGTTTAGGAGACATGCCCAGTAAGTAACGTTTAACCTTTAGGCCAAGAATAAAGCATGGATGCAATATTTTTTCTAAATTTACATGACAATTTTTCTCACATTGGGGAAACCTATTCCACTACCTTAATTTTATCTAAAGCAAAATAAAATGTAAAAAAAAAAAAATCTCATCAGACTCAGAATAAAAACAAAATGCAAATTTGCCAAAGTGTCTTTAAAATCACTTGGAATTGTACTTTAAAATTAAAATTTAAAATTAAAATTATTAGCAAAAGCTATTAGTTGATATTTTCTTTCAAAATTTCCTCCTGATGGGAGGAAGAAAGTGACCAATAGCAAATACTAGATAATAATGCCACAATAAATATTTGCAAATTTCTGTTGTATCAAATTAAATCAATTATACTATTTGCCCTTTACCACAAAGTTAAATTTCTTGGATCTTGAAATATGGTAGGAGAAGGGGCGGGATTCCCCCTTTGTGAAAAAGTCTTCTTTTATTATTTAGATATTGGTGCTTTTCAAGAAGTTTTTGCTCATAGGAGTTAAGAATTAAAGTATACAGCACTAGGCCATAAATTTCACCCCTTTTGTTTCTCGGGTAGCTCAAAATTTATAACTTGTTTCCCATGGATAAATCACAAATGACATTTCCTTTCAGCTTTACAGAAATATTTAAGGCCATAACAGAACTTTAACTTCTACTGAAAAGCTCTATCAAGTATTTTCAACACACACACATTAAGAAAAATTTTAAAATGAATTCAACTCTGGGAATGAAGAAGAACATACTATTTATATAGATTTTGCCAAAACCAATCTAGAGAACAAAATGATTTAGGACACAATGACTACTTTGGGTGGCATTCTCAAGATTATCCCTAGATACACCAGTAAAAATCTTAAAAACTCAGGAACCAAATATAGACAGTTGTAAAAGGTGAGAATGAAATTTTACAAAGAATAATGAGTGCCTCTTGCTGTCCGACAGGTTGAAAGAACATTCTAATGCCACTGATTCAAGGGGTCTGCTCAGTTCTCACCTTCCCAGTGAGGACGATTCCAGACTACCCCCTTCAGCACTGCGACTTACCTCTCCACACCCGACCTACCGGACTCTCTTCCACAATCCACCACCGGAGTCCTTCTTACCTTACAGATGCTGTGTATCATCTGGTGTTTATCATCTGGTATCCTTCCTAGAACACGAGCCCCATGAGAGCTGGGATCTGCTGTTCACCCATTTCTATCTCAAGGATCTAGAACAGTGCCTACAGGTGATCAATAACAATGGACTTGCAATTTAGTTTCTTGATTGCATCACATTGTTGGTTTTAAGATGTCACTTTTCGTTTTGCTCCATTTTTAATCCCCTCTTCCCTGCTTCCTTCTCTGACCCTTCCAAGCCATCAGTCAGAATGTAATTAATTATGCAATGGTAACGAATTGTCCCAGAATCTTGGTCTAATTTAATATTTGTTTCTTGCGCATGCTAACATCTACTGTGTTCAATCTGAGGAAGTTTTGCCCCATAAAGTCACTCAAGACCCAGGCTGACAGAACTGCACCACCTGAAACATATCCAGTCCTGGTCACTGCCAGGGAAGAGGGAAGGAAGCCCAAAGGATTCTACAAGGGATTTAATTTTTAATGCCTTTCCTCGGGAGTGTCACATCCCTTTCACTGCTGGCTCACTGGACTTAACTAGTTACAATGGCCCATCTAACCTCAAGGGGAAGGAAGTCTAGGGGAGCGTATGCAGTGTTTGGGGATCATTACTGGATCACATGCAACTCATATTTCACAGCACCTGTCACAGTTTAGTAAAATCTACTTCCTCTCCTCAAGGGCAATAGAAGGTATGTCCGTTTTGATCACTAATATATTCCAAACATCTGTTAACACATAGCAGGGACTTGATAAGTACTTGTTGAATAAAAAATTTAAAACCAAATACTCAAAATAATTAACTCTTTAATTTTTTAAAGAAAAAATACTCTCCATAGGAAAGCATTTCTGTTTTTATGTCCATCAGTAGCCAAATGGAACTTGACATAAACATTTCCAATACACCAACTTTGGTTAAATGCACAAGTTTGAAAATAACTCATTAATGCACACATCCAGATGTTACTAACAAATTCATTAATATCCAAGAGTCATTCCTGTATGTCAAAGGTCATCCAAGGTTGACATTAGTTTCAGTACAATGAACTGTGAGATTCCAGGAAGAAGTGTTTGCCTGAATCAAACTATTTAATCTCTGAAGTTGGAGTCTAGCACTCAAAAATTTAATTCATCCACCCATCCATCCAACACACATTTATAAACTGCCCAATAGGGCAATTTAATGAGAGAGGAAAGTAAAAACAGGAAGGCATTTGTAAACATGGGATATCATTTGGACAACTGTCTAGAGTGGGCAGAAAACCCTAAAGGTGCACATCAACGCCAGTAAATGATAGGTTATAGGAAGCCACACCTGAACATTTTCAGAATTTCACTGTGGTAAACAGTGGACAACCTGCAACACTTGAGCCTTGCTCCATTCCAAACAAAACCTCTAACCACTTCAAGAACATAAGAAACCACATGCAACAAGAGATATAAATTCTTTTTAATTAAAAAATGAAAAATATAAATCCTTATTGAACACTTCATTTAAAAATATGCAGTTTCATTTTAAACCCTGGTTAATGCTCAAAAGATGGCAGTGGACTTCATCATATATGTAAAAATGTTCTTGAAATATCAATCAATACATTTCTAAGTTACGTGTTGCCCTGCCGCTGAATTTTTTTCACCCAAATTCTCAAATAACTATCAAAGAAGAGTTGCATGTTTTGTTATAAGCCCTCCCCCCCCCCCCCCCCGTTATATTAAACATGGTTCCAGAGCTGAAGGTGAACCACTCATGAAATACTGTCTCTTTGAGAAGCTGGAAGTCACACGAGCACGGAGATTTCAAGACAATTAACTGATAAACAACCAGCTTTTCCCTTTTTTGCAGGTGTCAAACCGATTCAGTCCAAATTGAACACCTGTTTGGGAACTATAAAAACTGAGAAGCAGCTCATCCTTTTCCAACCTCCGAGGACATGGACAGGCCATAGTGAAATGAACTATTGCATGGTGTCTCACAGGTTCTGTTTAACCACTTAACATACAATTCCAAAATGCACGTTTAAAATGGTTTTTGAGGAGACAGATCTACAATGTTAAGCTTGTCTATGCTAAATAAACGTTAACTATCTTATTTGCTTAGACACTTATCATCCTGATGCTAACAATATCTACACATCGTAAGGAACCCACGGACTTGGAGAGGCTCTCAGTAACCGCACATGATCTGCACCTGTAGCACGAGAAAGAATCAAGTCACTGTTCATTGTCTGATGTGACTCAACACTCTACAAATCCATGTCGCCCATACTAAGCTTAAGGGCTTTGAGAGTATGCATAGTACAAATTTCATTTCTTAAAGAAAATATAAACATGAATATACAGGAAAAATGATTGCATAGTCACAGAAAGTATCCACAATGGCCATGTCTCCACATGGTGGAATTATATGAGTATTTTATTATTGTTGTTACAGGAAAGGATTCTCAAAAGAGTTAACTCAAGAACCAAAGGGTATTACCACCAACGAAATTTGTCCTTTCCTGTCTTCACATTACCTACTTTTAAAGCCACCAACCAATATGAATTTGCCAGGAGTGGCTGCCTACATTCTGATACACTTGTAAGAAGGAAGCTCCCTTGAAGGATGGAAAAAATAGCAAGATCATGATTATAGACTTGCTCCAAAACTAAAAACAAAAAACCTGATAAGCAACTTAATCATTAGGCTTCCTATGGCTATACAATTCTATAGAAAAATCAGTCTCTAACATTTCACCTTTAAAAGTTTTAAAATACTGTCCAGTTTGGACTGATTATTTCTGTCTCCATCCAGAAACATTTCTCACTGTGCTAGTTAAAAGCACTGCCAATCAAAACTTATACTTTAGTCATTTAGATGTGTGGCTAGTTATCTGGCAGGAATAAAAGAACAAAAAGAGTTGGACGTTAGCAGCAAATTCCTGAGATTTAAGGGTTTGATGTTTTGTCTGCCTCTGGAAGCCTGCAGTAAACACGGGTGATTTTTACTTCTCAGTGAAAATGGTGGTGGCATTCACTGGAGCGCACTAGCTCAAAAGACAGTGTGCTGAAAACACGCAAGAACAACGAAGCTGCTGCTAAGTCCTATGTTTCCGACATCGCCAAGACCCTCCTATGAAACACAGTGACTTAAAACTCCAGGATGGTATACCTCACAATACAAAATAGAAGCGCATGCACACCCACACACTTTGAAGACTTCTTTAGATGATTATACATTATTCACATTTACTTTTTTTAAAAAGTCACATGACGAAATGTAAACCTGAAATGACATTAAATCTCACTGTTACATACGTGATCTGCTTTATTCTCCAAATTCTCCAAACATCTGTACAAGCTGCACTGTCACTCACTAGATCTTACTATGCTCTGTTGAAAGGACGATATGCCTTAGTCTTTAAACTTTTACGAATATTAGAAGTCACAGGATTAACTCAAGTACACAGAGTCTTTTAGACTACTCGGGACTATCAATTTTTAAATGGCACAAGTCACAATGAGTAGATGAGGCTTCCCATACAATGGCAGTCTACGGAATCGTAAAGAATGGAAAAGTCACCAAGTTGAAATCTGAAGTACCAAATTCACGCTGGGGAATTATCTTTCACACAACTGGCTTAGTGGGGGGGGGGGGGGAGGAGGGAGAGACAGTTTTTCAAGAATCTTGAACTTTTTCAGGATTCGAGTGTTATTTAATGTGCTGGAAACAATTTATTAAGTGTTAAGGCCCTTAAAAAAAAAAAGCGCCTCTCTTAAACATGAGTCGACAGACACTCTACTCCCAAGCTGACAAAGGCCCATGTTTTTGTAACTGCAGGCTTTGAAGGACACGGGGGGGGGGGGGGGGGGGGGGGGGGAGGGAGCTACAGAGAATCACATCTGGCTGCCCGTTATTGCAAATGTCAATAAATTTAAACGATTCAAATGATAAATACTCTCATTTAATAAAACACCCACACAATGACAAGAATGAGACTTTAATCAGTTTTAAGTGGAGTTTATAACACTAAGAGATAAAGGGCTGTTAACAAACACAATAACAAACGGACATCTGATTGGTATGAGGCATTATCCCGCACACATCATGTTTTGTGCATCCTCAGTGCATAGCATTTACACACAGAGCCACTGCTGCACAGCACAAGAGCATCTGAAGAGGCTGAATCAGAGTAAGGCTGTTTAACAGACTGAAATGTTGAGTATATAGATTCTCTATGGAAACAGATTGAACTTGCGAACCGGCAGGGTGGAAGGCAGCTCTGCCAGACGCGGCGGCGAGAGCCCCCACTCCCGAGCACAGTCCCACCCCCTCCGTCTGCATGCATGACACGTCAACAGTATGTAAAGGTACACGAGGCACTTTGTGGCGACCACAGCCATCGTTATGAACATATTGCACACATTTTCTAGAACTAAACATGTAACTTGTACCCTACTTTTTATTTTTTTAAAGCTGAAACATTTGATGCTGCCGGTAAACTCCACTTAAGTTTATAACCTGTGCCACAGCAAAGAACGGGGATGCTATGTATTCAACTGCCCTGTAATAATTATGGCAAAAAAAAAAAAAAATGTTCGCAAGGAGCTACAGAGGACTTGGGATGGCACAGGGCCCAACTGTAAGCTTTCTTAAAAGTGATGCCTTCAAGTAACTTCAGACATGTAAGCGGCTGCACATCCAAAAAGTCTAAGAAAACATTCCAGAAACTCAAAGAGATTACCTACAGAATGCATTTCAGGCTAATTATGAATACTGTCATAAATAAAGTTTTAATTAGGACTCAAAAACCTTTCAGTCATAGCAATTCTTGTCAAATTCTATGGGGATGGTAACTGAAATAAAGGAGAGTAGTATGTATAATATATATTTATATATATATAATATATATATATAATGCCATTTTTCCATTTCCAATGACTACACCATAAAATGTAAGCAAGGCTTCTCAAAAACATTGAAACATTCAAAATCAAAACCCTCATTCAGACCTTCACATTCCAAAGGAAAAATAATAACAGTGCAAAAGCCCATTATAATGTCATTATTTATGACCTGGCCCTCCATGTTACATATTGGAACAACACAAATTATGTTTTAATATACCGTGCCCAAAACTGTAACAAATTAACAGTATTAATAACTATCATCAAAACACGAATAGTTGATTTTCATTTTAGTCAATAATTTTCAGCTTTTATGAAAGATAAGGTGGCATATAAATTTCAATGCTGAGATCTTAGGAATAGTTGTCTCTAACTTTACCAATTTAACTTATGAGCAGTCAATCAATTCTCTACATATCAATGTTTAAATACAAATGTGTAAATCCTAAGAGCTTTGTTAAAAATTTAAAAACTTTGTTGAATGAAACTGATGAGGTATGGAAAACATGTGAACATTATTTACTAAGAATATTTTAGATGAAGTTCTGCCTAATCTATTTAACCATCAAACTCTATAAATGCTGCTCTAGTAGGTCCTATGCAATCTGTATTTGTAAATTAACTAGTCAGACCACAGCTAGTGAACAATTTCAGCACCAATAAGTTATTGAAAATGAGATTTTATACCATTAAGGAGTAAATTGGCTGGATATTCAAATGTTTCAAGGTCAATGTATAATTTGAAAGACACCAAATTTCTGGGGGAAAAAACTTCTTTTTAAATAGTATCTTCACATTAGCTTTACAATAGTAGTTGTATTCTGCTTAGAATCATATGCAGTCTGGGCATATCAAATATACGATATTTAAGAAGTGAAATTGAAGCCCTAGTCCTAAGTCTAGCACTATGAAGAAATGATTCAACACTGCACATTAAAAAAAAAAAAAATCTATTCTTTCAATAAAAATCGATAAAAGCGTTATGTGGGACAATTTCTACTGAAAAAGTAAATGCCTCATTATTTGTGCAGTGTTGAAAATTTACTGCAACTCTAATTTCCTTTTTAACACAAATAATGTCCTTTTAAATATAAACATTATATGTATTCAGTATTCAAGTAAAATTCCCTAACAGTTAATGACATTTAAAAAATGTGCAAAACTGCAAAACTCATTGTAACAGAATGTGTAAGGTCAAAAGGGCGGAACGGCTGACAGCTATTGGATTGAATAAGTGCATCATAAATCTTTGAAGGAAAAAAAACGCTTACTGTAGAATCTCAAATTGAAATTTCCTGTGCAGCATTACAAAATGTTTTATACTCAATGAGGAAAAAAAGCTTGCAGGCAGCACATGAAGCATCCACAGCAGGTGTATGATTGAAAACTAATAAAGTAAGTGTACGTGGTTGACTGATGTCGGTACGAACAGCATCTGACTTTTCGCACTGGCCTTGATTACACGGGAGATGGAGCACTCGTTACAACTGAGAAAATGTATTTGATAGATCATTGTCGATTTTCATAATGTTTCAAGCCCATTCTTTGTTGATAGCCTCCACATTTATATGGTTAAGTCATTGTTGCTGTGTTTCTTATCTATGACCACATTATTTTTATATCCCTTCATTTGTGGATTCTTAAGAAGTTGTGGAAGGTTCATTCCTGCACCCCAATACAGATTCACTCCCTCTAGCTGCCTTTTCTAGCACCAATATGCTTTAAAAAAAAAAAAATAAAATGCACAAAACAACAAGCAGTGACAGCGGCCAATTCCTCAAATGTCCAGATTAACAACTGTAGCATGCTAAAGAAAGGTGCGTGAAGTAGCTGGAGATGGTATATGGTCCAGAGTCCAGCATGACAGATATCCCTTTCTGAGCACTCCCCCCATTCCCCTAACCCGAATACATGCATTAGAATGTAGCAAAACCCTTGAGAAACTCCTCTTAGCCAACTGCAAACTTATCTGTTGCCACAAGTGCAAAGGGGTAGGATGTGAACCTGTGCATCACAAAACTCTTTAGCCACTTCAGTTGGTGACAGAACACAAAATGAGAAATTCCTACGTATACACATCAGTCTGTCTCCACTTTTTATAAAACTGGAATAAAATGGGAAAGTGCCATCTTTATTTATCCTAATTGAATTTTAAATGTCCTTTTGACACAAAAAGGTATATACATGACACAGCTACACAATCTTTTTTCAACTGGACAACAAGTGTCACAACCCTGTGGATGTATAGGGTAAAACAAGATTGGTCAGGAAAAGAGAATTGTTCCTATAACTGGTAATCTGACACAATGTCCTATTGCCATTAAAAAAAAAAAGGTCCAATTTCAGTTTATTCAAGTTTGTTGTCATGGTGTTTTATCCCTCTTGATTAAAAAAAAAATTCAGACTTTTGTAATTTGTGTATGCTGATCTTCATCAAAAGGCTCATTCTCTGGATCAGAGTCAGTGGTGTCCGAGTACCTGTAATGATCAGGTTCGTTGTCGCTAGCGTCCGGCGTCACAGAGGCTGAACTGCTAGCCTCGGGATTTGATGGCTCCTCTACCGTCTTCGTGAAGTACAGCTTCACCTGGAGAAGAAGGAGGCGGTTTAAGGGGGAAATCCAGAAAGCCGACTAATCTTAAATGACTTAGTAAAGATACGTATTTTTAGCAGATTCGTTTTTAAAAAATGTGATGACAAATAGGATCTTGAAAAGGCAGCTATCTTTTAGATGACCCCCTTCTTCGGATTTCCTAGGTTTTCTTGTTACACACTGAACAGATACACTGGGATGTTAATATGCTAGTCTTTAGTAAGCATAAGCTGCAAGCATTAACTAAATAATTCTGCAAAAGAAATGCCCTAAGACTGAAGTTCATTGACCGTTTACAAAATATATTTTCAATCACAAAATTCCACGTACAAATAGCTGAGTTCCAAAAGAATACTGCACTTACGACCTGTCTGAGCCTCAGTGTATCTTCTGATACAAATACTACTAAACAAAAACAAAGTACTACATTATAAAAACACTGACCAACAGTGATGTTCAGGATCCCTTTAGCCCTAAAGGTTAAGAACATCAGACAGTGGTTTCCATTACAGGTAGCGCCGAGAGAACTGCGAACAGCTCAGCGAGGCAGGTATTTCCATCTCCAAGCAGAGGAAACTAAGGCCCAGAAGGGCAGCCAGCAGTGGATGTGAGGCTTCAATCAGATGCTCCTTCTGTTCTATCTACAGCCCCTCCCCGTTATCCTCCTCCTCCATCAGCAGATCCCTTTGGGTCCATCTGCACGATGCCCTCTCTACCTCCTCTGACAGCTTCTCACTGTGCCCACTGCCACCACACTAGTCCAAGCAGCCACCACCTCTCGTCTGCATTAAACCCCAGCAGCAGCTTCTCACCTCACCTCCCAGTTCCATTCTTACCTCCTCTCCAGGCTACATTTTAAAGACAAAATTCAGATGACATCCTTCCTGTGCTGAAAACACACCAATGTCTTCACACTCAGACTGATGTGATCTAGTCAAAACGACTGCTTATCTACTGCTCCTCAAACATGGGAGAATCATTCCTGGCTCAGGGCTTTTGTATCTGTCCTTCCCTCCTGTCCCGGATATTTGTACAGCTCACTCATTTCATTTAGGCCTCTGATTAAACGTCACCTGCTAGAGAGGCCTTCTCTTAACTATCCAGCTAAAACACACACCAAGATCGTTCTCCATCCCACCTCTGCTTCATTTGTTCATAAGCACTTACCACGGTCTTTGTTTACTGATAACTGAAATAGTTTTTATTTGTAATCACAAATACATATTCTTGTAATATCAAAACAAAAAAACAATAAAACTAGAGGAAGTCACACTATAAAAGCTAACAATTAAGGAAAACGCAGACTTAGGTAAAACACAGTCAGTGGAAACCCGTGGATTCTAAAAGACACTTCTAACCACTTAAAAGATATGTAAGATCTAATGGCACTTAATATTAGATTTATTTTCACTTAAAATATGTAGCCTCCCCCTTATTTTTAGGATTACTCACAATATTCTTATACTTATCAGCTATGGGTAGGCCTGCTGCATATTATAAAGATGGAATGAGGCAAAACAAGTGAGAATTTTTGAAAAGAGAAAGGAAGGTATGGTGAAAGGACGGGGGAAAATCAGGTAGAAAGAGAAACCGGAAAGGGGAAGGAAAAAAGGGCAAACTACCATTTGGAAATATTGACAAATCAGATTTTTTTTTTTACCTGGAAATTTCTTATAAATGCACAGGAATAGAAATAGGTACACACATCACATATAGATAAAAGTAATGACCCAAATAACTCCATAATATGAGGAAGTAGACAGGGCTTTAGAAAGGGAGTAACACAAGAGAATGATCGGAGAAGGGCTTCAGAGCACCAAGGCTGAAGTGAAGGGTACAACATGGAAGGGTAGCCAAATGAGGGAAAGGCAAGGGAAAGGCGGAAGGTGGAGAGGTACAGGGAGAGAAAAAGAACTGGAAAGACTGGAGGCAGAAGGAGCTTAGCATTTGGAAGAACTGAAAAATGAATCTCGGAGCAGGAGGAGAATGTGGCTAGAGCTCATGTAGGAGGTAAGCCTGTGCTGAATTATGTAGGTCCGTGTAGGTCATATCAAAAAACCACAAGGTCTTTAAAAAGTATAGACAAGAGTGACACAATCACGTTTATTTTAAGATCACTCTGAGGAGCTGAGAATAAATTGGAAGGGGACAAAAGTAGGAACAGTTAAGACCATTCTATATGAATCATTCCCAAATGATTGAGTTCCCTTTTCTTTCTTCCCCCATTCCTACTTCATATCCCATAAACTGAATTCCCCTTCCCAACCCCTGCCCCAGATTTCACCAAACAACAACAAAGAAGGGGTGGGGGGGAGAAAAGCAGCCTTTTTTGACTCTGTGTGCATTCATATTAGAAACTCTCATTATTGATACCTAAATATTGCTTCTAAATAATACCTAATTTAATTTAAAACTTAGTCACACAAGTCCTTCGCCAGCTATACATTTAAAACACACACACACACACACACACACACACAGAGCCACACACTAATTCCTCAAAATGTTTTTAACTGACCTTAAAATTTGGAGAAAAGTATCGGTTGGCCTTGTCTTTATTTGCTTTGTCGAGATCATTTTTTGTTAAAGTGAGTACTAGATATTCCTTGTCATTATCTGCACGCTCTATACTGCAAATACTATCAATTTCTTGATCACATAGACTTCCATTTTCTACTTTTTCTGAGGTTTCCTCTGGTCCTGGTATGAAGAATGTGTTTACCCAAAAGTGAAACATTTTGTCCTTTAAAAAAAAAAAGACAAATTTAAAAATTTTTTTAAATAAGAAAATATATCACCTATATTCAACATTTGCCCCAAGAAGTCAATAAAATAAGCTACATGTTTGAATAAAGATAAACATACAGACTTATATTTGGCAAGCTGTGGGTTACCTGTTGCATCTAAGTCACATACGTTTATTCTTTTGTTCAAATTTTAGACGAAAAATGTAATTCCACAAGTTCTAAAATAACTTACTTTTGTTTTAAAACCTTAGGTAAAATTTTTCCTTTCTTGTCTAATATAAGCTTTAAAAAAATGTTTGAGTTTGTATGTATGTGTGTATGAAAATGGGTTTAATGTTCTGTTTCAACGAGTTATCCATTTCAGGGGCGCCTGGGTGGCTCAGTCGGTTAAGCGTCTGCCTTCGGCTCAGGGCATGATCTCAGGGTCCTGGGATCGAGCCCCACATCGGGCTCCCTGCTCAGCGAGGAGTCTGCTTCTCCCTCTGCAACCCCCACCCCGAATCCTTCTCTCTCAGATAAATAATCTTTAAAAAAAGCTATCCATTACAAAATCTACTTTAACAAAAGTTCTTGAAATGTCAGCACAACTTCCTGATGAAGCAAGGCAGATCCATTTCTACTTCAGAAGCAATACAAACTCTAAGTGGCTCCAGTTTCCTACATGACAATATGTGTGTCTGAAAATGTTCAGAATATGGGGGAAGGAAGACAAGCAATTCTGACTTTTTTACGTTATAAAATGCCTATTTTTAAAAAATTACTCCTTACAAATAATATGAGGTCCTGTTAATCAAAAAAACACATCAGAAGTTCATCACTTCAAACCTTTCTTGACCAACACAAGAAAATGTTCTCTCTCTCTCTCTTCTCTTAATGACTGGAATTTGGCCTACATGGATCACGTGACAGTTAATGATGTGCAGCTTTGTGACATCTTATCTGGTGCCTTAAATTGCCATTAACTTTTTTATTCTAATTTACCTTCGAGTTTTGCTATTTTCCCAGGAAGATGGTAAGACCCTTAAGTATCTTACGTTTAACTGTCTTTTTATCTTTTAACAGTATCTAGCAATCTCACATATAAGACTTTAAAAAGACATATTTGTTAATTTTAATTATTTTATTAGCAAAGTTATTTTTTGCTTACTTAGAGTCAGAAGAACATGAGCTAGTACTATTTAAATCTCCAAAAATGTGGATTCTGTATAGGTACTGATTATGTTAAACCTGTTTTTGTTTAAATCACAGCAACATTTATAACAGGCAGGGAAAATCACATAAAATGGAAATATATGTAAAGTAATCCCAGATATAGATATATTACAAATATTAATCTAATCTTCAGTTTTATATGTATTAAAGTAATGTATAGATGATAACTGAAAATAAGAACTTATGCACTCCTAAAGGTATAGGGAGACAGTGATGCAGGTGCCTACTTTTAAAAGTAAAATATAAAATTTTAGGGGCACCTGGCTGGCTCTGCTGGTAGAGTGTATGACTCCTGATCTCAGGGTCATGGATTCAAGCCCCACATTAAATAAATAAATAAACGCTTTTTAAAAAATAAATAAAATTTTACATGTACCAGTCTTATAATGAACAGAAGGGAAAAAATACTTAAACACCGGCTAACGCTCCCTGGACTACTAAAAAATTACTTTCCAAAGTTATCGAGATATATTTAACTATCATTTATATAGAATAGGTAGGAAATGGGTTTCTGGTGAAAAAACCAGTTTAACATGCTGTAATTTCCCAGCTATGTGGATTTTGGATATAGGAAATTGTATTTCTTCAGGTAAGTCAAGGTAGAGTTTAAAATTTTTGTAATAAATGAAACTTCCTCTTATTTTCTTTTTTTTTTAAAGCTAAATATCAGGAAAACTAAATCAGTCCCATTACTGAGAATGTCTAAAGATTGGCAATATGTTTAATGAGGCAGTAACAACATACAAAGCTAGTATTTTTGTTCATTACTACCCCCAAATTTTGCACCTTAGGCGCACTCACCTTAAATATTCACACTTATTATTTTAGACCAAGATAGTTTAAGAATGAGCTCTTGAATTCTCTAACTGTGGCACAGTAATATGCAAACCTCACTAACTTTCTAAAGCTGCATATTTAATACATTTTTTAATACATGTTTTATTACTTCTTTTGCATACTTTATCACTCTCCTAACTAAAATTCCCAATAATTCAATAAATTTGAGAAAGCTAAATATAAAATGATGTACTCTCAGGAACCATAAACCAAAATGGGGGAAAAGTGGTTTGTCTCATTACACAAGACCATGGAACAGATCTTATTTATACATATAGATGAATTTTTTTACAAACTCATGGCCCCTTGCTAACTTTTTCTCGCTAACTGATCATCCTGTCTAAAAGGACGGTAACTGATTTAATGGGGTATGTAATCTTTAATATTTTTATGAAATTTCTCTGCATAACCCAACTTAAAGAAAATTCATCTCAAATTATAATGACATAAGGACTTTTCCTCTAATAAGATTTTTTACCATTATAATGGCTCATCAGTGTTACAGTAAGCAAAGCATGTGCAGATCTAACAGACAACCAATTATAATTCATTAGACTCTCAGTCACAAAATATTATCCTGTAAGCTCTCCTTAAGAATGATTTCTGCCTAACCAAATATTTTAAGCAAAAGATCTGAGGTTACTGTTCAAAGTATGGCGATTTTGGATATTCTTCCCAATAAAAGGAAAGTGCAAACCTTTTTTAGCATCTTGTTCTGTTTGTGGAAGAACTCTACTTTGATGTCACCACACACAGGCAAAGGCTGAGGGAACTCAAAGTACATGAACTTGTCTTCCCGTCGTGTGGGTCCTGAATTGGAGGAATAGATCTTCACCTTTAGCTGGCAGACCACAAACTGAGGATCTGCATGGTTAAACACATGTTAGCATCACTTCAGAGGAAATGCCTTCAAATGTCAAACTGTCAAAAACCATTTTAATAGTTAATATTAGCAATACACACAAATTAGTGATTCTGCATCTGTAACCCAGATCTAAAACAAATCAATATTTAAACAAAACAAAACAAAAAAAGTCAAAAAGTATAATCAGTCCCAACAGTAGACTTCTGGCACTACAATAACAGCAAAACTTTAACATTAAAATGTTAAAAATCTAATATAAATTAGATTTATAATTAAAATGCTAAAATAATTTTCTGGCACATCTATGAACTGCGTAAAAAGTAACTTTAAAAATAGATATTTGCTGCAGTATTTTAATGTCTCTACCACATAACAAAACCCACAAAATACAAATCATTACATGTTCACAAGATGCATGAGAATATAATCTATTTATTCCATAAACACAAGACTCAATATTTATAAAAATATTAACCATTATTTATTTATTTTACCTATAGCTCACATTTTATTTCTTAAAGGGATATAAAGCCATCATCATGAGAAACAGGAAGAGATTTGAAATGTCTGCAAAGAAATACAACAGACTCAAGCACAAACTGCAGCAAAATCCCCCTCCCTCCAAAACACACTCCATTTTCATTAACAAGTATTTTGGCTTTGGCCCCTGTCTGTTTTAAAATAAAGGAAAGGATTATATGTTTTAGTGATTAACCTTATGAATAAGAAGTGGGTTTTGAAGGAAATATGCCAAGACAATTGAGAAATAAAATCCCAAGCTTGCAAAAAGTACATGAAAAATCATGTATATTTCATAGATTTTTATGTATAAAATATACACATATATAAAAACAGGCATAAAATCCTCAACACTAAAAGGCATCATCCTTAAAGATGCAAAAAGAAGTACCACATTGTTTATCAATGTGACCAACAAGTGAGAAAAAGGCAAAAGGCTTATCCAAGCTAGATGCACTTTCCAGTTTAATAAACACATACCAGCTCGTCTGTGCAGTATCTAAAGCAGCATCAGCACTCCCATAATAAACAGTAGGTTTGATAACAGCCTGTTGGGTTTTTCTAATACGAATCTGTGAGGCATTTATCACAAGAAAAAGGGCACTCCAAAAAGGGGAAACATTACACTAACAATCTGTCAATAATTTCCACATCCTTGACTAATGGTTCAAAGTACAGCGAGCCATTTTTCAAGACTATGTGATTCTGAAAATTTCACTAGAAACTCTAGCTTGAAAAAGCAAACAAAAAGGTATGATTTCAAAGCTGTGATAAAAATCAGCCAGGATGAATATGCCTTGTAATCTTATTAAGACTCCACTAGTTCAGAATCTGATAATCCTCATTTTAGAACTTTAAAAGGCATATTAACGGTATAAGCCAGATTTCAACTAAACTACATCTAAAATGTGCATCTTCAGGAATTCGAGAACCATATAATCAATTCATAAACTAATTACAAATCAGTGTTACTTAGAATTTAACTTTAAGTTAAAAAGTTTTAATAAAAATAAGTGGAAAAGATTTCCTCAAATTACTAAAGAAAATCATTTCCTTTACAATATGAATTTCCCATCTTAGATCTCTAAGACCTAACTTATCAGAAGTCCAACATCAGTACAGTTCTGCTGACTTCTAAGACACAAGTCAGGTATTTTCTCTTTGATATGACTGACTGTGTTCTAAAGAAATGACAAGTCAATACCTGGTCAACAAAAGTCAGGATTAAATTGTTTTGACATAGGCATATTGATATATTGTATTGAGTATTGAGAGAAAAATCACAGTGATCATCTTCTACTAACGTTTTAACCCTTTTAGATGTAAAGAGTATAGTAACTTTTCCTTTACTTAGGGATATTAGGACAATAATCCAATAAGAAAACAGCTGCTGACCTCTGACAACTTTGCAGAAGCGACTTCGTTTTCCTCCTTGGCCCCAACCTTCCTCCTGAACCCAAACGCACAACTCGCCGTGTCTCAGTCCTCCCACTCTGTTTCCCTGAGCCTTCCCCTCCTCTAGCCCCATACCATATTTACACAGAGGGCTAGTTAACTACTATGTCTATTGCCTGGTGCTTCCCCAAATACCAGATCTAACTCTCACCTAAGATTCAAACCCACACTTTCAAGAACCCACTAAGGATCTTCATGTGAACAGCTCACCTTCACCTGACCAAAACATGTTTAAAACCAAAAACAATCATGTCTCCAAGTCTCAGTGAGATTCATTTTTCCTTCTTCCCTTTTCTGTGAATTATTGACGTGTCCAGAATCAAAATTGACAAAATATTTAGATAGAAACGGCAAAGGAAAGAGCAATCAAATCCCATTTGATTGCCTTAGCAAAGCACATCTGGCTTACAGCAAGTCCCGTTAACTGGATTCCTTGCCACCCCTGGTTCCCCATCACTACTTCCTACACAGCCAGACTTAAAACAGAGCCTAAGCCTCTCAAACTGTCACTGATGCCACAGCATCTATCAAATCAAGTCTGCCATCCCCATTCAGGGTCCTCTGACAGTCAGCCACACATCCCACCCTACTGTTCCCTGGGTCCAGCTTATGTCCTACTGCTGTACTTCAAGTCAGGCCTGCAACACTTCCTTCAGTTTGAATGCCGATCTAAACAGAATGCTTTCTCCACTGTTCAAAGGAGAGCTGGACTTGCTCCATGCAACTATCTGACAACCCTCAAAACTTTTATTTTTCTGAAGACACCATTTATAATTTATATATATAACCTCCCATTCAATTATGTATTACTTATAATACAGCTTCATGACACAGGATGAAATCACAGGGCATAAATGGAGAACTAGAAAATTACTTAGTAAAGATTAAAAAGTTTTCAGTAGTCAGTAATTTTTAAAGTTCAAATATAATACTGAAAAGAGACAAAAACAGAACAAAAATCCACCACAATGTTTAACTCCAGGCAGGCAGAGCAGAACTGATAGGAGATTTTTGCTAGAGAAGTCAATGTGAAAAAAATTAAACTAGACAGGAAGATTATTGAACTGAATGTTCTCTTTCCCTTCTTATCTCCCTAGTATGTTATACCTTTCTTTTGGCCCTTACACCTGATATTTATCCTACAGAAAGAGCAGGAATGTTTTCTTCCTTTTTCCTTCTCCTCTATGAATGTGTTAAGTTCCTACGTCAATCACCTCTGACAGTCCAGTGCCTTGCATTTAGAAGTTGTTTATCAAAAACCTTATTATTTTTTTGACGTAGAGTTGACACGCAATGTGACATTAGTTCCTTCCCACAAGTGTTACACGGTGCTGAGCTTCCCACCAGCGGAGCCACCACCCGTCCCCAAGGAGCACAACTGAGTGCCCGTGACCACACTCCCCGTGCTGGGCCTTTCACCAGCACCTTTAAGAATCGTACTGAGATGACGCCAGCATCAACGAGGTCTCGAGACGCCTGTAACACGCTCTATTCATACATTTGTGGCCTATGATAAAGGTGTCCAGCCCTAAGAATACAGGAAAGATATGATGAAGACATGATGAGGACACCTAACTGAAAAAGACAAACACCACCAAGAAATTAATTTCCTCAGTGTAAGTTAATTTAGGGAGAGAAATTTTTTAATTACATAAATATTTTCAAGAAGCAAAACTTAAAACTAAAAACTAAAATCACTAACAAATTACAAAATCTCACTGAAATATTATTAGAGGTATTCAAAGAAATACTGTAGTGGTCTCTTATCTACGAACTATGAAATTGCACTCTGAATAAATGAAACATTTCTTAAACATGAAAACATGACTGATCACTGCCAAGGCAGACACTAATATAAAATTCTGTTACAGAAAAAAGCAGCAACAGTTTGGTCTTTTACAGGGCTGGATAATACTTCCTTCCACGCGTTCTCTCTTGACTAACTGCTTTGGGTCTGAGTATTAAGTATTAAGGCTCCTATGAGCCTAGCTAAGAACTCCACCCAAGAACGGCAGAGAAGCAGAACAGGATCAGGATGACGGAGGGAGGCTCACAGAGGTTTGGGTAAGAGAGAAATCAATGAGAGGCAGACATCACTGACATGATCTCTATTTAGTACGTATCTAGAAAGTTTCAGATTTCAAAATATCTTCATTTTATTGACAAGCAAACATAAAGACCAGTAGATGGTGTGCCTGGGGTTACACAGTCCAGTAATGAGAGAGCTAGGACTGGAACTTGGATCTAAATCCAGGTTGTCTCTAATACTCCACACACTTTGACTCAACCCTATTCGCTCAACATATTTCAGCTGGTCACCATGTCTTATAATTTTTTCCCTTCCTTTCTATTGTCCCTGTCACCATTACTACCACTATCTAGTCTTCCTAAGATAGGAAGGAACTGGTCCCTGCCCCCACACCAGGAAACTAATGAATCCCACTGCTACTCTATGCTGGATCTCTATTGGGATGGGTTTTTTAGTCATCTGGTCACAATTCAGGCTGCATTTGGTAGATGCAGCAAAGAATGTTTCTTTCATAAATATAATTTGGCTTCTAAGACATTAAAACCCATTGCTCTTGACTTCCTTAGCCCAATGCGCTGAACAACTGAGCTACTTATTTAGTCTGGATACTTCAGAAATATATACCCCTGCATAAATTTTAAGTGTGGTAAATTTCTTTCTAGATTTTTCTGTAAACGTCTAGTTATGTTCAGAAAAGTGTTCCAATACATGGAAGGATGAGAATTTAGAGCACTTACTGCAAGTTCCGCCACTGAACATTGGAATAGTTTCAAACATCATCTTGTGAAACAACAGTGCCACTGGTCTATAATCCAGATGATTCTTTAACAGGTAGCTATAATAATACACATAGCGCCTCTGACTGGGAATAGTTACTCCCTGGTGGACAGAAAAAAAAAAAAGAAAGAAAGAAAAGCCAAATTCAAAAGAAAAATTCCATTATAGTTATTTTACTAAATTGTTATGGTAACTGGGTTGTACCCACTGAAGAACATATATACATTAGAAATTTGACCTTAAATGATTAATATTTAAATCCAGCTCGACAACAGGGTAAATCAGAGCAACATCAGTACAAAGGAAAATATCAGAATAACTTTTCTCCCTTAAAATATAATTATCATAATACCCTCATTTATTCAATGGTCACCACAATGCTCCAACCCACGAACCCAGTAAGCAAAGGCCTCTGCATATCCAAAATAATGGTCAAAGGCATCTGCACTACAGCCATGCTCTTTATACACAGGGCTTCCTGCAAAAATTTATGGACTTTTATTGAACACACAATTCCTCAAAACCTTGGTTACTTGTTTTTTAGGCAAAAGTCTATCAGAATCAGCAGAACACATAAAAGCATAGTGCCTTTAAGACACAGAAATAGCACCAGCAAAAAATGATGGCCTTGGACCCCCCAGAAAAACAGGAATATGTGGCTGGCATAAATGTATGCAAGAATTCTATAACACAGTACTTAAGAGATGTCCCCAAGCTACATATATCTCTTTGCGGAAGAAACCAGGGATATACATAACGTTTGAGGAAATTTCAGTATTACAAATGCTAAAAATATATATAAAATTCATGTGCTATTAGAAAAAACCCTTATCTAAAGAAAAAAATCTAGTGTGCACAGCCATGCATTCATTAATGCTGCTGAATAAATGAGGTCTGAGGTCTCCTTTCCTAGGATGTGTGTAACTTCAGGAAAATTCAAGCATTTCACTTAGAAATAGAAGGCGAGTAGTAACATGAAGACGTCTGACATTTAAAAGTGACTTACAGAAAGCTTAAAAGTATATTCAAGAGAAAAAAGAATTTGCAATATTTTTAAGTTATTATTGGCATCTCAATTTCCCCATGTATTAAACACTCTGGACACAAATGCTTTTCTTCCCTCTAATGGAAAGTATAAAGTATGTTAATGTGAGTTTAAAGACAGATATACAGAATGGCAGGTAAACAGGTATTCACTCCAGTATTCTCAGGTTGGTTTTTTTGGTTTTTTTTTTTTAAAGCTTAGCATGATTTCATTACAATTAAAAAAACACATAAAATGTCAAAAAATGGATAAAAGCCATTTCAAATAAGGACAAATGATTTAAGATTCTGGCTACAGTGCAAAGACCATGCAATCAGAATACTTGGATTTGAAAGCTGACAGTCAAAAACACCAACTCTAATTTGTTTCCTCAGGAAAATGAAGACAATTAATACCTACCCTGTCTTCTTCACAGGATTCTCATGAGGAGTAAACACTAAATGCAGTTACACAAATGCATGCTAAACCTACAAAATGTTACACAAATCCTAATTAGCAGTTCTAGAAATCCTACCCACATTTGAAGTATAATTTTGGAAGAACTGGAATTTTGGTTCTGTGTACAGTATTTTCTTAAAGAAACGGTGGTAAAATAGTATTACTGTGAAAAGCTCCTACAAAAAACTAATGTTAAAAATCATTATTAATAAAAAGTGTTTAAATTTAAAATGGTGTACTGTAGCTACTTCAGTAAACAACTTTTCATATTTATCAAGATAAAAAACACAATTGCAAAGCAGGTGGGAGGAGAATAGCAGATGGACGATGGCTGGGCAGGAAGGAACCTTTTTTGAACCATGTGAATTTATGATTTAGTCTAAAAATTAAATAAAATTAATTAAAAATTCAAAAAATTAAACCAATGGGAGTGTATAAGAAGACAAAGCTGCCAAGTTATTTGTTGGGGTTTAGTGGAATGATAGATGATTTTTTTCCTCTTTATTTTCTTGGTTTAAGTTTGTATGAATAATTAAAAGGTTTTCAAAGCTTTAATTTTTCTCAAGTAGCAAGTGATTGGTAGCACATCTATAATGCAGTTTTTTATATACTGAGTTAATCCTTACCAAAAGGGTGAGGCAAATGTATAGTGAAAGAATGTATGAATCTACTAGATGTCAATAATGGACAAATAATTTGTGTGTAAATATAAGCTGAACAAAATTACTGACACAATTCAAAGAAAAAGACTGAAAAGCACAATTTAAATTTAATTAATTCTTTTACTATCAAATTATGCATAATTCGGCTTCTGTAGCTTAACTCTGCAATTCCTACCTAGCAGCGTCCTCAAATACAATGCATTCAGATTCGCAGAAATAACAGAGTTGGAAGTCTCAAATATGTATGGACCACCGGCATTAGTGTGTCCTTTTCTCTTGTCTCATCTCTCATGACCACGATGCACACTTACTCAAACTTAATTAACGGTACAATGAATCATACTATAATCTAGATTTTGAAATAAAATGAATACAACTCCCATACTAAATTGACAACGCAATTTATAACACTTCAAATATTTTATTTCCTGAATGCATACTGAAAACAATGGTTTATGTGCATGTTTCACCTATAGCATTTTGACTATAAAGACTAAAAATCTCTTTTAATACCTAAGAAATGAACATTTTAATGATCTTCAAAAATTTATTTTATAAATATGAAAAGAGGGCTGAACTTCAAAGCTCTTGGAGATTAAAAAATAACTACATTTTCAAAATTTCCATTTTTCATTTAAATTAACCAAGAACATTTAAGTTAAACTGGTCTATAACTGTACCCCCAAAGTATCCACCCCCTACCATTAATGACTCTTCTTTTCCACTCTAAATGCGAAGAAAATTACTTATATTCTTAACCTTTTTTCCAGAGGTAACTTTTAAAACATTCTAATCTTAGCTACACTTGGCCTTCTTCAGGCTGACTTCATGCCACACTGCTGGCATCATTTCAAAAGGCCACCATTGCTTCTTCGATTCCCTATGTTCACAGACCAGGATGGGGCCCGGGAAGATGTGTGGTGCTCCTCCCAAGGTCTACTGCCTTTACTCAGTCTTGCCTACGACTCCCAATCTCTTTCATTCCAAACCTTAAACTGAGCGATGACTTCTACACTCTGTTCAACCCACCTGTCTTTCTCTCCTGTCCCAGATAGACATCACCCTCAATGAATGTAGCTCCTACTTTACTGGGAACCCTGAGGTCATCCAGTGTGGGCACTCTCAAAATTCCCTTCTCCCATCTTAACATTTTTTCACTCCTGATATTTTATAAAAGTGCCTCTGCATGTTCGCCTAGGTTCCATTTTGGCAAGTGCTCTATTAATTATCCCCTCTCTGGCATTTGTCTTTGTTTTACCTGTCTCCTCCTAATAATCAGCTCAAGTAACCCTTGTCCTTTATCCAAAACAATTCAAGGACCAAAAATGCACACTCTCCCCAAATCTTGTATCTCTCTCAAATTGTCACCCTCCTTCTCTATATAAACAAACTCTGAAAGGTAAGCTTCTGCTCCTTAGCTCATAGGAATGTTATCATGAGGCTGATTTCTTAATGGTCATTAGTTTTTTGGTTTTTTTATAAAGATTTTATTTATTCATTTGACAGAGAGAGACACAGCGAGAGAGGGAACACAAAGCAGGGGGGAGTGGGAGAGGGAGAAGCAGACTTCCTGCAGAGCAGGGAGCCCGATGCGGGGCCCGATCCCAGAACCCTGGGATCATGACCTGAGCCAAAGGCAGATGCTTAACGACTGAGCCACCCAGGCGCCCCATGGTCATTAGTTCTTAATGGTCACTAACAGTCATTTCCTACTATTTTCTTAGTCTCATCCTGAATCATTTTTTGCTGCCATTTTGAAAATTCCCTGCCTCTATCTTAGAACACACTCTTGAAGGTTTTCTCCTACCCTTACTGGCTATCTCTTCTCTTCTTTCCCTAAATATAAGCATACCTCAGAAATCTGATCTGAGCGAGCCCCTCTTTGTCAGTCCTCTCTGTTGTAGTAGTTTAATTATCAATCTTACACATTAACTCCAAAACCTGTGTCTCTCAATACGACTTTATCTCCAACTCCCAGTCCAGAATTTCTAAAACGTGGCTGGACACTTCTACCCGGAAATTTCAGAAGCACTTAAAACACAACATATCCAAAAACTGAAGCTTTCCTATTCTTGCATGGACCAACCTCTGTTATTTCTATTAATTATATTCACTATTTTCCCCAGCATCTGAGCCCAAAACCTCTTCTAATACCATCACTGCTATTGGTTATTTTTTTTTTTGAAAGATTTTATTTATTTATTTGAGAGAGAGAATGAGATAGAGAGAGCATGAGAGGGGGGAGGGTCAGAGGGAGAAGGAGACTCCCTGCCGAGCAGGGAGCCCGATGCGGGACTCGATCCCAGGACTCCAGGATCATGACCTGAGCCGAAGGCAGTTGCTTAACCAACTGAGCCACCCAGGTGCCCACTGCTATTGGTTATTGAACTGTTACCATGTTCTTTGCACTGTTCTAAGTACTTTCATAAGTATAATTTAGTATTCATGAATTGGGTATTATTGGTAACACCATTTTATAGATGAGGTAAGGTCACACCTCTTATAAGTAATGAAACTAAGTTTCACCCTAGTACTCCAACTCCAGAGTTTATACTCAACCACTGATGCTGCCATCTTCTTCCTGCTAGAGTAAAGGAAACAATCTGAGAGGAAGTAGCGATCTACTCAGGGTTACAGAAGAGAGGAGTAAGGAAATCCCAGCACTACAGCAAAGGCCCAGGCCGCAGAGTAAAGGCAGAGATTGGTCAGCAGATCAATTACCTGGCATCGACATACAGTATACATACATACATACATAGACATAAACACACACACACACACACACACACACACACACACACACTGTCCATACAACACGGAAAGCACACCAGCGGTTAAGTTCATTTAGGACACTCTTAGATTTCTACACATCTACTCAGATGCCAAAATCCAGACTTAGTGACATACCTCTCAAAATACCAGCTCTAGTTTTCTGTGGCCATTCTAGTTCAATCACCTCCTGCAATTCTGCAAGAGCCAAATGATTACCAGCCTCTGATTTATCTATTCTCCAACCTATTTTTATACCCACTCCTCGATTAACTTTATAAAAGTGTAAGATGAATCACACTAACAATTCAAAATACTAAATGGTTTCCCAGTGACTACTCAAATAAGAAAACTTATCACACACTGTAATTCCGTAACAACATAAAAATACAGCCCAACCTCTTTTCCACTCTTACCTCGCACAACTCCCTTGAATGTGCTTTTACTTTTGGCCAAACGAAAGTACTTAATTTCTCCTATACTTGCTGTTTTTAAAGTATGCTATCTTTATCAGATTAAAGGCATTAATCTGCAAGCAGTCATCTGGGAAGTTTTACATATTTTCTAACACCTAGACCAACTTAAATAACAGAATTATTCAATACTTCCAGGTCTGACAGCAGCCACCTGAAATACAATTCAGATTCAGTACATCATGAGGGCTCCTACACATTTTCATTCTTGGATCATCTGTTCAAATTTTGGATTTCACCTTGAAGCAATGATGTTCATTGAAAATTGCTTATTTCCCATTTAAATTTTCAAATTCATTAGCACAGACCGAAATATAATTTTTAGTTACCTCCACAGTGTAGTTCTATCACCTTTCTCAAATTTAATGTATAATTTGTGTTTCCCCTTTCTCTTCTTTTTCCTTGAAAAGAGCTTTAAAAGATATGTATTGGTTTTATTGGCAATCTCATACAATCAGTGTTTGAAATTATTAATTCAAATGGTTTACTGCTTGCTAATTCACAATTTATATTTTCGTCTTTATTAATCCCTCTCTCCTAATGGTTATTATCTTAATAATCTCTAAAATATATTTCTATTTTCCCCACTGACCCCAAATTATTTAAGTAACTAGTTTTAAATTTCCAAATGGTTGATATGATTTGATTAAACGTTTTTTAAAAATCTCTAGCTGGAGGTACCTAGGTGGCTCAGTCAGTTAAGCATCCAACTCTTGGTTTCGGCTCAGGTCATGATCTCAGGGTAATGAGAATGAGCCCCGCATCGGACTCCAGGTCAGTGTGGAGTCCGCTTGAGAGTCTCTCTCCCTCTCTCTCTGCTCCTCCTCCACTTGTGCACACACACACACACACACACACACTCTCTCTCTCTCTCTCTCTCAAATCAATAAATGAAATCTTTAAAAAACAGACAAAAAGCCAAAATTATGTATTTAAAAACTCTCTAGCTATACTGAATTATAAATCAAGGAATGGGGTTTATATATTTCTACTTGGGAGCTCTGATTTTCTTTGTAGTTGGCCTAATGAATTATCAATCTTGGTAACCATTTTACGGATGACAAAAAAAGAAAAGAAAAAAGATACATTTTATGGGCTATTTTTTATTATATTACTCAAGCCATCTATATATCTTCTTATTTTGTGCCTTCTTGATCTTCAAGTATATTAAAGATTCCTATTATTGTTGCTTTTCTGTCAATTTTTTCTTCATTTCTTCCAGCTTTTCTTACTGTATTTGATATTATGTTTAGCACATAAGAGTTCATACCTGCCAAGTCTTCGTTGTGGAGTGTACCCTGTGTTAATATAAAATGACATTCTTGATCTAGTTTTATACATTTTGTTGTAAATGCACTCTGATAATGATATCCTGTCATCTGCTTTTGCCCAATGTATCTTTAATGAACCACTTATTTTTCTAACCTGAGTTGTTTTATGTAAGTCTCTTGTATATGATTAATCTCTTAAAAACAGAAACTTAGAAGTTTAGGTTATACACATCTTTCAAACCTAGGATACCGTCATAGTACTTCTGGGCCAGAATTCCACCTGGATACCACAACACAAGATATGTAATGTTTTGCTCATATTCTGTGCATCAGGACCCTCAGATCATCTTCTCTAAGATGAATTCACAATCTAGATTCCTCAGTTAAAGAAGTAATTTTCTACTTCAGTAAACTTTCCACTGGCACTTCTAAACTCAGAAATAATGCCGATGTTTTAAAATAATAGTGTTTGCTTGAAGCTTGAAAATCTATGTTTCAGAATGTTCACAACAAGATTATTACAGGAAAGTAATTCAACAAAGGGAGAAATATAGCTCTTAGGAATGGTGATTATTACAATGATGACATATAGCAGTAGTTATTGCATATTAAGCTAAGTGCCAGACATTTTACATATAACCCCAATACTACCACGACTTTATAAGACAGATACTATCACCTCTATTTCAAGGATAAGAAAACAGTCCCAGGGCACATAATTATCCTGTTCAAAACCAGGACCTGAACCTAAATGTGACTCTGATTCTAGAACTTTATACTCTGATGTCCTGGGTTTTACTAACAGCACACAAATTAACAAGGTCATATGAAAGAAGTCACGCCCTGTTTGAGCACTATTTTTCCCATCTATGAAGAACCTCCAAAGTTTAGAGTATTACAGTGCTTCAGTTCCATGAAACTAATGGTAAGTAATGTATCAAAAATAGTGCTGCATGAATCACAGAATCCTTCAGAATAATACAAAGCAGACACCTGGCACAGTTCTCTCCACACAGCATCCTTTGCCCTGTGGGAAGCTATCATTCCCTCTGTGGTTTTATGGAGGTGGGATGGGCTCTATTCTTCAGCATCAGATATATGTCCAGAATGTTTGGTTCAGGGATGGGTACATGCCCTAATCCAGGTAAATCAGAACCTAATCTAGGAATGTTTGCTCAAACTGTAGCTCTCTTCCTCCTGCAGTTGCTAAAGTAGCCAGGATGTAACCCTGGGGCTGCTAGGAGTCATGCCTTGCTATTATTTGCAAGGAGCCTGCCTGAAGAGAAAGCACATACAGAGCAAAGGAGAGAGCTGAGAGAGAGATCACCGACACCTGGTAAGCATCTAAGTCTGAGCCAGAGGTTTTAAGGTTATATAAGCCAATATAAATGTCTCCTTGTGTTTACGCTCTTTTGAGTTGGGCTTCTACGAGTGGAAACTGAGACAGAGTATAATATAGCTACTTTTTTTTTTTTCTTTTTTAAGTTTCTACTTTGGGGATCAAAATAATGCAGAAGAATAATCTGGACAGGCGAACACAGTCTGTAGAAAGAATACTAGATTTGAGGTTAGGAGACAGTTTTGAGTCATTACACAGACAATGACCTAGGACAGACTGATCTTTATAGATTTATTTGATCATTTATATTAGAACAGGTCTGAACTAAATCATTACTAAAGTCCTCCAAGGTATAAATCCTTATATATAACTTTATGAATATATAGATTGTATAACAGGCGTAAATACCATGCATTAGAGGAACACAGTTTAGCCCAGAAGAATTAATGTGTTAGAAAAATTAGGATGTTATATTAGGAGTTCTTTTTGTTTTGTTTTTACTGAAAATGAGAAGAATTATAGTTTAAGTGAGGAGGAAAAAATAGAAAATTGTATGAGGTTACCATATGGGGAAATTTAGTAAGTAACTAGAAAAAAGTAACCTGACTATATGATTAGGACATAAAAATTCATTCCTCAGAGAAACTAGAAAATTTCCTCTTCTTGGGATCACTTAGAATAAAGTTAATATTTATTATTTCTAGAAAGTTCAAGTTCATTACAGATAAGCTAATGAACCCATGTACAGAGACCATAAGATATATGAATTTTATCTCTAATAATTGCCTTGAAAGCAAAACAAAAAAGAAACCAAAAGCTCAAATATTTTTCCTAAAAGTTTAATCAAAGAAAATAAAGATTAATGCTTACTTTATCTACCACTCTAGAAGGGGGAAGGCAATGCAAAAGAGAGAGGAGTAGCAGAAATTCTGGGTAAGTTTGTCATGTAAAAAAAGTTTGCCTCTGAATTCAGAAATTTGGGGTATCTTTCCAAAATATATACTTACCAGCATTAGTAGGATGCTTTAACTCTTTTATTCATAGTTTACAATAAATGCTGTGAGTTCGTTCCCATTCTGACACGTAAGTGTTAAGTGCAGACAGCCTGAAGCACAGGACTAGACAGGAACCAGCCCTGGGAGGAGTTCAGCTGCACCAGGCTCTCCTGGGGGGGCAGGACAGGGAGCTGCTGACAGCCTGTTTCACTCATGAAGTAAAAGGACCAAATCTGCAAAGGAATGACTCCTAGGGAAGTGTAACAGAGTTGCCTTCTAAATTACTGAATACAAGAAGGACTCTTCCTTCCCTCTGGCAGTTATTCTGCTCTCAGAAACATGCTTCTATAGAGGAGGTATCAGTTGTCCTCTGACTTCTCTGCAGCCCTCAAAGCCTCAGGTGTTATCTGGGCATAACTATCACAACAGCACACGGTCTGGTCGGCAGGCACTCACCACTCTGCCATCTAATTTGCACCGAGTCTGCTGAGGGAATGGCAGACTGCACCAGATTATTTTGAGGAGAGTCCCTGCCAAGTCCACAAATTCTTCACTAAAACATGAGAACTGGCTCTTCTTTCTTCAAAAC